>NC_056745.1:179998185-180103185 GCF_019279795.1 Protopterus annectens | reverse complement strand
CTGTGTAACAATAACAAACTATTAGTCTGCAGCACAGAAGACATTAGTTTATTTACTAGGTTAATTATGTTGAATTATTCAGTATCCATGGGCCTCTGTCATATTTCATGGGAGGCACAAGTCAGTATTCATACTGAATAAGGGTATTGTGTCCAGGGCACTGTCACTTTTACAGCTGCCTTAACTACCATCACTTTAATCAGATTTGACATTGGTTTGCAATTACAAGTATAGTGCGATATCCTCTCAGACCGTATTACAGTGCTGGTACTAAAACATGCGTGTGAAATGGGAATAGAACCCATGAGAACGTGCTGCAACAAGAATGGTAAACAATAACAGTTAAGATTGCAACTTTAACTTTTCACATTAATATGCATCACTAACACTGCAGCCACATCTAAAGGAACTTTGTTGAGATATTAACAGGCTCAAATACATGCGTTACCACTGCTGCCTCTGTGCTGGAAACACAGCAACATAAATGTGCAGACTGACAGCACTAGACTTCTGGAAGGAGGGTGCTATCTACAGATGCCTGATCCTTTGAAATATGATGAGCACAGAACTGTGGCTAAGCCAAGGCTGTACATGAGATCCCTGTAAATGTCGTCCCTTTGCTATACCCTGCTACAAAATACATCCTTACTCAAATGCCAAGTTCTGTAAGAGAGCATTCACAATCGATCGGTAAATGCCAGCCAGTTTTTTTCTGAAATGTCTTATTGATGTCTTTGGTAGTGAGCAAAAAGGGATGAAACAGGATTCAATATCACCCTACCTAGCAAAATTAAAAGGTAACCTTATTGCAGGAAATCACTCATGGAAAATATTCAATTAAAGCCTCTAAGAAACAGTTTTACCATTATTCACCTGAATGAAACACCGTAACACTAGCGTATTTAATTAGCAAGCAATAACCAATGCTATATAAATTAATGATCTCATCTCAGTCTGAGTGAGAAAGAGACCAAAAGCCTGCAGCTGGCATAAGACAAAGAAGCTAGAAAACAAAAGAAACGTCTGTTTCTGTGTACTTTTACATCCTAAGTGCAAGGAGGCCTTGACTGTTCATAGTGTCAAGTAATAAAAGAAACCGTTTGAGATATCTGATCACATCTTGCAAAAGTATTTTCTAAATTCCTTTTGACGTGCTCCAAAGTATTATGCAGATAACTAAAACACATTTTAATGTCCATCAGTTTGAATCATTTCACATTCTGAGATTTATACAAAATACAGTTTTAGAATCACTCTGTATGGGAGGTGGGGGGGGACTATACACAGAGTTTCAAACGTAAGAGTGCAGATTAATACTTTGTATGTCTTGCTACTACAGTCAGTGGTCAGATCTGATGCTGACAGCAAGGCGTAACAGCAGAAAAAAAAAAAAAAAATGTCAACAATTCATGGGTAATGGATCACTATTTCTTACTCCATCTGATAACATGACTACAGTCAATGAATGATGAGTTCAACAGAGAGAGGGAGCAGCCTGAAATGCAGGTGAGGACGGCCAATAAAATGAATGAATAAATGACAATGTGTCTTACTTTACTTGAACAGCATTTTAGCAAGAAGCATGTTATGCATTCAAGTGACCTATCTTGAACTTTTAGTACTGTCACACCAGAAACAATGATGTGCTGTATCCATGACTAATCCAGCCTTCGCCATCATTTTTGCAGTTTAAATCTATGATATATATGTCTGCTGCAAAATATTCAGAGGATTTTTGATAGACATGATACCATTTTATTTAGTTATTTTATTCATTTTTTTAGCAGGGTAAATCTATTAAGAACAATCTTCTTTTCAGGGGCAACCCAGGTGAGCTGTTTGATTAAGTGGCTTATTCACAGTCTCAGACTACACAAATGAGGGCTGCCGGAATCCAACTTTGGACCACATGATGATGATGTTCATTAGAAGCCCATAGCTTTAATACCCTGCACTAAAATGCCAGAGAGAAGGTTGGTTTTGAGTTTAAGTTTCTGTACTGTGGTTCCAATCTACTACATTACCTTTAGCAGCTGAACACTGCAGGTAAGAATTGGTAGGAACAGATTTTTCACTCCTTTGTTTTTTGGCCTTTCTGTAAAAGTTAGCATATTTTAGGAAGTACGGTTGAAGAGGAGCTTGACATCTTTGAAAAAAGTGTACTTAGCATTTTGTGTTTGTCAGTGTTTATAATACTAGCATGGACATTTTACAGTGTTATTGTTCCACCAATCACACAGTAGAGTTCAGTATTTGACCAACTAGTTAAATACATCACAACTTGATTTGCTTAAGTCAAATCTTCAGCCCAATCAGCAGTTTCCACTGACAGCACCATACTTGGAGCCATTACTAATTACACAACTGCTGTCACTTTTCTTGTTTACTCAACACACAGCACAATACTTTAACTGTGACTTGTTCTACTTCACAGTTTGACAGCTAGGGTCCTTTTACAACTTGGAAGCAGTAATAATAGTTTGCTGCTTGCCTTTATAAGCTTTTTTTTTTTTTTGTCCTGGATTTTGGTCACTTACTACATAAAACTGCAGGAAATAAATTTTGTTCCTGATTCATCATGATGGATCAAGTACAAATTAGGGTAAAGAATACAATAAATTACAGTAATTAAATTGTCATCAGTAGTGCCATTAACTGGGGTTCTAACCCAAACTTTCAGAAGTGTACTCCAAACTTAACTGGCTCTATGGCACACGGTGATGACACTGTGACTATGACCACATAACCCAGGTTTGATTAGCAGCATTGGGGCTGCAGTAGCCAATATCGGTGGGGGTGGGGATAAGGAATGATGAGGTGAAGGCATGCTGGCCTGTCCTGGAGGAATGGGAGCATGCTTGGGGCCACCCAGCATGCTGGGGACAAGTGATCACTGACAGAGGGCGGCAGTACACATAAAAAGGTAGGGTGGAGTATCTGGCATGTGTATCACCGCAGAGGTGGGACATTGTCATTTGAAAGTATACACATTATACTACACTAGTTGACATTCCCAGCAGACATGGGGAAGATACAGTTTCACCCACTGATCCTTATTGATCCGCTCTTCTCTCCTGTTGCACAGAACTCTCAGCCTAGAAAGGTGAGGTGAGGCCAATACACCACAGGGATATGTCCCAAGTTTGCTCCAAGTGTGTGTGGCCCCCAGGGAAATTGGTACCACAGGGTGGACAAGGTTAATGAAATCAGTGGTGGCTGTTTAAGCACCTCCTCCACAACTCTAATCACAGCTTGCAAAAAATGTACACCAAACATCTATGCTACCGTACATCTCTCTTCTAGGGAACCTGTCCATTCTACAACAGTACATGTACTGTAATTATACAAAAAATTATGCAAGGCATATAACCCCTATACCATAAAGAATTAATTATGCAGGTAATACTATAAACCAGCATGACTCACTACAGGCTTAGTTACATCTGTCAATGGTTAATTTCGACATGTTTTACTTCATGCAAGTGTTTGAAGAGCACTTAAAACCTTCAATTTCAGAAAGTGTTGCTCCCTCAAAAATGATCTGTATATTGTGTCTTACGAGAAGCATAACTGAATACATCCACACAATTTACAAATATCTAGTAGTTCCAAATAAGATTCATATGACTTATGCCCAGAGCACTAAGGGCATCATCCAGAACAAACGCCTTTCAATACCATTTATGCAAAATCATTTTTGACCCCTCCCCCCATGACATTACTGAACTTGGGTGTGTAAACTGTATTATTTTGCTGAAATGAGATGAACCAGCATAATTTTAAATGTCGCTGTAGGTAGTCTGACAAGATACCTGTTCGCACAGTTTTTTGAAACATACTGATAACAAGCCAGACAGCATGCACTTAAAAGTAAGAGTTCATTCCTGTAACCTTGTCTGTTTCACTAGTTTTGATCCCAGTATGTCAGCACCAACACTCCTAGTTAACATCTGAAAACTAACGATAGCTTGAGGCTTTCCACACAAGAAGCAGACTTTCTCTCAATCACACGCATTCTAACAAGCAAACACCTGGCAAACAGAAATGCTCATTAAAAACTGCTTTACAATTTGAGCCTGGCCTTCAGCTTTCAGATGGCATCTCTCACATGGTCTTATCTGCATCAATCTGTCACCGGTGAGGGCCCACACAGTCAGATGAGAGCTTCATGTCAATATTTAAAGGAGAAATGGACCACCACACAATGTCTTCCTCCTTAAAATAAAACTATTACCAGTACTAGACACACACACACACACACACACACACACACACACACACACAGCCATAAAAAGCTCTGCATGCTCAACAGGGCAACTGTATCACTACAGCAAGGAGACAGAGCACTTTACAACAAAAGGCCCATAAAATCTAATTAAACCCCCCTAACAAAAAGGTATCCTACCAGGTTTTAAGCTTACTGGAAAAATTACTCTCTACTGAAAGATGCTGTCTGTGTCTGCTTGACAGATGTACAGGAATTCAATTTCTTAATTAAAAAGAAATGGTACACAATGGTGTCTATCTGGTCACATATAAAACAAGGTGGGGCACCTTCTGCAGTGTGTAAGAACACTGCAGGACAAAGGTATGGCCTCAGCTTGCTGCAGAAGTGAATAGCACACACTATACTATTCCATGTTTTGTCCACACTTTATATTACTGCAGCCTGTATTCTAACTGAAATGTGCTATCATTCAATAGTATAAAGCTAAGAGTAAGCAGCCTGTTGCTACAGGAAGCATTGCATCTTACATAACAATATGACACTAATTAGCAGAGCAGATGTTTAGAGCTGTCTGTGTCCGGAGTGAAGAACAGGGTCTCCAGTTCATTCCTCCTTATGAATAACGCTTTTGCTGGACAGTAGGGATGTATGCTGGGTACTGTAATGCAAAAAAATGGACTAGGTGGGACTTCGGCTGGGCAGAAGTTCTTTAGGAAAGCAAGGAATGCCCCATTGTGAACTACACTACACAGTTCCTGGTATGAAATGTGAAAGACTGTGATCTATTGGGAGTGTCCAGCATTAAAATAAGAAAATCCATATTCACATTATGGGACCTATGGCTGCCAAACTCTGCCCTTTTGTGAAAAAAAAAATACAGATGCATCTTCAGCAGCAAATGGCCTCAACAATGGGTAGATAAGTGCAGGAAGGGAAAAAAATATATAGACAGATAATGAATCAGCTTTAAAGTACTATTATATGTAGACGGTTTTGACATTCTAACTTTAAATTTTTGGACATTTCATAGCCAGGGCTGATTACATGTGGCAAGGTGATGGCAACACCACATCAATAAATCAAATAAATAATGGCTCGGATTTGCAAACTTCTCCCACTGGATCTCTTTGCAGAGTAATGATGCTTTCTGCTCTGCATCTCCATTGCCATGATGTACACCACCACAAACCTACAGGCACACAATGCTATAGACACATACACCTTTTATAAGCTCTCTGTTCACAATGAGCATGGAGGATGAGGGACTTTTTTCTAGTTTTCCCTTACTTTTGACCATTGTAGAATTTTACATGTATAATAAACAGGATGAAAGCCTTGTATTGAAAACAATGCAATGTGGACATTACATGTTACATATAATGTATATACTAATGGTTGATGGACTTGTAGCTACCACTGACTGAAAGCATCAATTCACTGTTCCATTATGAAGTCCTAGGAGAACCACTCAGATATAAATTACTATTTTCACTTCACAAATCAATTTAGTATTTCCTTTCCAATTAGAATCATAACCCCTTGAGGTAAAATGATGTACAGACATACTAAGTGGTTGAAGACACTCAGCATAAGCAGTAAATCAGCGATAATAATATGCAACATGCTTTAATACATTTGAAATACGTATACATATTATATACATATACATCTTTCTACATGCAAATCAGTTACCATATTCACTTTAGCACAAATGCAGCATTGACATTTTTTACTCTTTTGCTGACACAATATCAGGCTTTAGGAAAGATTTGAACATTTGCTACTTTGTAAACCATTAGAGCACACAGTACGTGTGGAACTGAAACTGACCACCTTAATTAAAAGGTGTATTAGCTAAAAGAATTATGCCGCGGTGGTGCAGCGGTAGCATTGTTACCTCACAGCAAGGGGTTCTCCTGTTCGATTCTTGGCAGGAGCGCCTCCTGTGTGGAGTCTGCATGTCTTCCCCGCGGTCGAGTGGCGTTCGAAAGACAAGCGTAGAATGGGCGTGCCTTCGTTGAAGGTTGGGCATCGAGCTGGCACCTCGGCACCCATAAAAAATCTACTGCCAATCATTAGTGGACCGGAGTTCTGCTGTGGCAACCCCTAACCAGTAAAAGCCAAAAGAAGAACATTAGCTAAAAGAATTACTCAGTATTAATGACTTTTTCCATAATGTTTTCCTTTTTATCATGAACTACTGAGCAGAAGGCCATGAAACTGTGGGGACTGCACAGATCCAATACCTAAATATAATGGTGTCATTTGAAGGATAAAATACTGAAACTGCTAAGGAAAACATGACTGACATCTGTTAATACATGTTAGCGAAGTGCACTTATAAGCACTGATGTCATATTATGTTATTATCTCCCCACATCCCAGTTTGACATTCCTTTAGAGTGATCACATCTAATATTCCCACCTATTAAAACTCAGTCAACAAAGCCGCGGTGGTGCAGCGGTACCAGTGTTGCCTCACAGCAAGAGGTTCTCCCATTCGATTCTCAGCTGGCGCGCCTTCTATGTGGAGTTTGCATGTCCTCCCCGTGGTCGAGTGGCATTCAAAAGACATGTGTAGAATGGGTGTGCCTTCGTTAAAGGTTGGGCGTCGAGCTGGCACCTCGGCACTGTAAAAATCTACTGCCAATCATTAGCGGACCGGAGTTCCGCTGTGGCAACCCCTAACCGGGAAAAGCCGAAAGAACAACAACAATTAAAATGGTACCAGAAAAGCACTATATATTCTGCTTATCTGACTTCAAGAAACATGCTTAAAAAAAGCCCTTTTGATTAAATAAACCCAAATATGGGTACATTCTGTGGTACCCACATCCAGGAGTGGGTTACTGCTACTATACAATGACATTATTTAACAAAGAAATTGTTTACCTTTCTTAAATAATACTTCTGTATAATAGCACTTTAGTGTTCTTCAGCAGGCGTCCTGCTTTACTGATGTACTGCGCGCACATGTGTCCACACTATTACACAGTAAATACATCAGTACAGTGGTAGGTACCTGACATAGAAGAGAGCATGCTGACGACAGTTTGCCTCTGTCTTTTTCTTTTTAATTCCTTAGGAAGGAAAATCAAAAGAAAGCTTATATGTGGTGATGTATGTGTCTTTGTTCATTGCATAAGTGGTTTTGATACAACAAATATCGTTAGATCTTGACCATTCAGAAATATAAACTGAATCATATCTTCTATGAAATACTTAAACCACTTAAGGAAAAAAATAAGCAAAACAGAAATTAAAAAGGAAAGTCAGGACACAGCATTAGTACCATGAATGGAAGAGCAACTATAGAGACAGCATAAAATTTTCATTTCACAACTGACATTTGCAAAGACCAGAAATGTGAAGCCCCTTATGATACAAGGCAGGAGAAAACAAAGTGTTAAAAAGTGAAATCAGTGGACATTTTTAACTATAAAAATGTTTACTAGGACAAGTATACATTGACTGCTCTTTGGAAAAGGTAAGAGACTGGTCGATATAATGCCTGGCCATGGCAAACACACCTTAACTATAATAAACATGCTGTGCATGTTCCTCTCTGTAAAGCAGCTTACTTCACTGAACTAATAATGTAACAGGTTTTCTGCAGTTTCTGTGAGTTTCTGGAATTTGCTCCTGTTGAAGACTACTTCTGAATTAACAGAATCGGTAATCCCTTCCCCTGGCAGTGACCTCGTGGGAAAAAGGCTAATAGGTTACTATTCACTTACAAAAAGGAAAACTGCCAGGGAAGGAAGGAGTCACAAGTTCAGAAAAACAACAGGGCTATGTGGTAGTAAGACTGAATTGTTTTAAATGCCTAAAATACAAAAAAACCCCATAAATCTCATCATTCCCAGCCCAAAACGGCAAACAATAAAATAAAGACAAAAGCAGTACTATTATTTCATCAAAATCACTAGAGTCCAAACATTCAGCCTACTGAAATCTGAATGATAAATAGTCGTCTCCACCCACTGAGTTTACAAAACAAAATGCTGAAGCTATTAAATGTGCAACAAGCAAGAAATAAAAATGACATACAGACTTGAGCTGTAAATGGCAACCATCATTAAATAACAGCTCAGTTGTAAAAGTTCATGTTTTGGAAAGTAGTGGCACATTAACTGCGCCATGCTCAATAGCCTGGTACCCTGCGGCACAAACAGCACCCTGTAACAAAATGCATTTAATCTTCAACTGTATGACTGTCCTATCAAAGGGATAAACACTGACTTATGAATGGCTTAGACTAGCTGATCACCTTGCAAAGCCATAGCTATGGTTAAAAGCCGTAAAGCAAAGGACACAGGCTATTAAATGACATGATTAGCACTATAGAAAAGATACTGAATGATCCCTGCAAGTCAGTGGTATGACTGCTGTTCTTGGGTGTGAGTGCCTAGCAGTTGTTGCACAGCTACAGGTGGTAGTTTTGGTAATCATTGCAGCTTCTGCTTAAATGACAGGTTGCACTGTGTGTATCTTAGAAAATGTAGCATAGAGCCAGCAGAGCTTTTAGCTGCAGTTTCTGAAAAGTGCTTCACACAGTATAGCAAAGACAGCAAATTGACATTATGTTATAAAACAAAAAGTTATTTGTTTAGAGCTGGAGGATCTTTTTTGGCAATCTTGAGGACATTTGTTTTGCCCTACAGTTCTGCTTGAGGGGGAATGCCAATTGGGGGACCGCTTAGGGCACTAACTAACTTACCCACAGCTCTGGCAATGCATGTGTATCTTATCTTCATGGTCACCTGTGCAGCCTGACCGCTGTAAGAGCTGGATAAAGACTGTACAGCAAAGTGTTTGTTACTAAGTCAAGATGCTTTGTCTGTGGGCTAACATACTTCTCCAACACCTAGACTACTAGGGAAAAATAAAGGAGGATTACACTTCTAAAGAACAATAACACTGCCTGTATGTGGATAAAGCAAACAAATCATTACTCCTTAAACTGAAAGCAATTCCTTGGAATTATGGCCTTCTCAGGACGAAACAGAGAACAAAAGCAGGTATGTCATATAACAAAAAGTCACTTTTCTAACAGGTATAAAACAGGAAACTAGGCAGGAAGTTTGGCTGTGCTGATTACAGAACCTGAAATCCTACGGCTTACTGGAACTGACCAGTACTTTTAACTTCAGATGATCTTCCTGTATCTGTTAGAGGAAGGAAGATGTTATATTTATATGAACTTGTGCCGTGTCATGATACCAACCATTAAGTAACAGCCATTTTAATTTTAAACCCCAATCTGAGTCCTGATAAACAGGGATTTGTGGTCAGGTAAACTGTAGAATTGTATCCTAGATAGAAGTATATCGACTAGTTGATATCAGGTGGATGGTCTATATAAACTGGTACAGGTTTCTGAGGAAAATTACAGGTTCCTGAGGAAAATTATACCTCTAAATAGGAAATGAGGGAGGCAAGTGCTGTATAAGAAAAGTAGTAGAACTACAGTGACTACACAGTTGACAGGCTACACTATCTGCTCCGTAACTCAGCTCTCCCAAGGAAATGTAAAAGAAATAGAAGATGAACGTATTTATAACAGCCTGTACCGTGTCATGAAGAAATCTAAAGGTACTTAGAAGTGGGAACACTAAAAACAATACTGACATGAAAAGCAGAAGAAACGAGAAAACCTTACTGAAAAATACTGGATATGACTGTTCACCTCTGAATAGAAAAATATGATAAGGTGAAGGTTAAGCTTTTGGACATCAAGATAGTCCTCAATGAAAACGGTCTTTGGAGGTTTGAGACTGACGGCGGGAATGCCACAAGAAACAGTCCATGCTGACATTGAGGTTATTCGTACTGAAGCCCTGAGATTAGAGGTCAGCATTGAACCTCTATCTAAGTCATTGTTATTGGTGCTGAGCCACAAGAGCCAAGGTCAGTGTTGAGCTTATATCTGCTTTGACGTTATCCACGCTGAACGAACAACAAGATTAAGGCTTGACTCTGAGCCGTGAGCTGTGTGTGATATTACCAGTATGGTACCAAAAGAGACAAGGTTAGTACTAAGACTAAACATGCTATGGGCAAAGCTCCTTTTCAACAAAAACCCACGGAGAAAAGCTTCACATTACATACTTTTTCACAGGAAATTAGCATGACCTAACAATAAAAATATACTATGTAACACACAATTATATAGAGTTAAACAGTTGTTCACCATGTTAAAAACACTATACAGTATTTATAGCATGCTATAGTCACACATATCTAAAGATCAATAAGCATTATTTTACAGTTTACGTACAAAGACATTGAAATTTTACTACACAGATATCAGATTAGGCATATGCACATTTATACACCTCTAATACTGCAATTTACTCAGCACGCTATGAAATCAGGAGTAGCTACACCAATATATTTCCCTGACTTTTTAATCTCTCACCTTGTTTTTATTTTAAGCACAAAATACTTCACTACCTCCACTCTACTAAAAAAATAAAACTCATACAGTTTTCCTCTAAATCATTACACTAACACTCAAAAATCAAACCGTGTGGTGATGTCCAACACATGCCTCAAAAACTCACTAATTAATCTAATTAGTAAAGAACTACCACTACAAAATCTTGACTTAACTAACCCTGCTTCAACCACTAAATCAAAACATTCCTCTTCTATGCTACAATTAAACCGCCACCCATCCATATTAATAAAATTAACTCAACAAACCCCTCAACCCATCATTCTCTCACTAGTCTTCCACAAAAATTGAACAGTGTCACTATTAAACCCTGCAGCATTCGTAACACAATTACAGAACTACATGGCTGATATCACAGCATAACCCTGATATTCTTGCCAGTAATGAAACCTGGATTAAGCCTAACATTAAAGATCCTGAACTATCCCCTCCAGGCTATAGTATTATCACAGCTGATAGGTCACACAAGAAAGCAGGTGGGATAGCCTTAGTTTATCCAAGTGCATACAATCTCTGTCCCTATTCACACAACATCACAAAAATTCCAAAATGCCGAAATAATACCTTCAATGCTACAGCTTAATACAAAAAAAAAAAAAAAACAGCTCTGTTTTGTTGCACTCTACATCCCAGTTGGAAATAATACCACAAGTTTAGAAGAAATCCTCTGCTGGACAGCTAATTATATACCTTATGAAAAAAATCATACCAGGAGAAGCAAATACTGACTGGCAAAACATTACATCAGAGTTTCCAGTCAGCTAGTATAAACCTTTATGATTACGCACAGCACTAGATTTAATAATACCAAGAGTAAAAATGCAGTTCTAAACTGCATATTGGTCTCTCTGACCCTAGGAAAATTTACAAGCTCTGGAACCTATCCAAACTCGGTGACCATCTTCCAACTTACATCTATAGAATTACCACCCACCAGCCTAACACTCATCAACTTACAACAATAAAAACCTTTCTAAATTCAATATAGACTCCTTCCATCAATACTCCGAAAACCTGTAACTGGTCTGTTCTAAAACTCTTCCACTTGACAAAGCATTCCCTTATTCTTAAATACTTTAAACAGCCACGCAACACTACGCAAAAAAGAGTGAAACTAAGAGTGGCTAACTATCCTGTCAAAAGATACAATATCGAACAGACACAGGGCTTGGAAAGAAAGGCTTAAACTTAAAACCCTCTCTACCTGCAACTTTACAGAGAACTGTACACTCTGCATAAAAAAAAAAAAAAAAAAAGTTAACCCCAGCTGAAAAACAATATTACAGCCATCTACAATTTTGTCTACAGTTTCAACACAAAAATGACCCTCAAATATTCTGGACATCAGTAATTAACCTGTTAAATCAAGGTTCAAACACCCAGTCCTTCTCATAATAGCTCTCTACTAGAAAATGCAAACTTATTCAGTAACTACTTTATAGAAAATATTACCTAACTAATGCCTTATCCTTAAGCCTTTGCCACCTCTCTCTTTGCCATGCACCTCATCTTCTTATATTCCTGTCTACTTTCTTTATCTCTCTGACAATCCCACTTCTTCTTTGAAAGAGGTTGGCAAAGAAGAAGTGGGATTGTGAGAGAGATGAAGAAAGTAGACAGGAGTATAAGGAGATGAGGTGCATGGCAAAGAGAGAAGTGGCAAAGACTAAGGATAAGGCATATGAAGAGTTGTGTGAAAAATTGGACACTAAGGAGGGAGAAAAGGACCTGCTAGACAGAGGGACCGAGCTAGGAAAGATGTGCAGCAGGTAAAGGTGGTAAAGGATAATGAGGGAATCATACTCACAAGCTAGGAGAGTGTGTTGAGGAGATGGAAAGAGTACTTTGAGGGGTTGATGAATGAAGAGAATGAGAGGGAGAGAAGGTTGGATGATGTAGGGATAGTGAATCATGAAGTCCAATGGATTAGCAAGGAGGAAGTAAGGATAGCTATGAAGAGAATGAAGAATGGAAAGGCTGTTGGCCCAGATGACATACCTGTGGAAGCATGGAGGTGTCTAGGTGAAATGGCTGTGGAGTTTTTAACCAGATTGTTTAATGAAATCTTGGAAAGTGAGAGGATGCCTGAGGAATAGAGAAAAAGTGTTTTGGTACGATTTTTAAGAATAAGGGTGATGTGCAGAGCTGTAGTAACTACAGAGGGATTAAACTGATCAGTCACAGCATGAGGTTATGGGAAAGAGTAGTGGAAGTTAGGTTAAGAAGGGACGTGATGATTAGTGATCAGCAGTATGATTTCATGCCGGGAAAGAGCACTACAGATGCGATGTTTGCTCTGAGAGTGTTGATGGAGAAGTACAGAGACGGTCAGAAGGAGTTGCATTGTGTTTTTGTAGACTTAGAGAAAGCATATGACAGGGTGCCTAGAGAAGAGTTGTGGTACTGTATGAGGAAGTCAGGAGTGTCAGAGAAGTATGTAAGAGTGGTACAGGATATGTACGAGGGTAGTGTGACAGCGGTGAGGTCTGCGGTGGGAGTGATGGATGCGTTTAAGGTGGAGGTGGGGTTACATCAAGGTCTGAGCCCTTTCTTATTTGCAATGGTGATGGACAGGTTGACAGACAAGATCAGACAGGAGTCCCTGTGGACTATGATGTTTGCAGATGACATTGTAATCTGTAGTGAGAGTAGGGAACAGGTGGAGGAGACCCTGGAGGGATGGAGATATGCTCTAGAGAGAAGAGGAATGAAGGTCAGCAGGACTAAGAATATACGTGTGTGAATGAGAGGGAGGATAGAGGAATGGTGAGGATGCAGGGAGTAGAGGTGGTGAAGGTGGATGAGTTTAAATACTTGGGATCAGTAGTTCAGAGTAACGGTGAGTGTGGAAGAGAGGTGAAGAAGAGAGTACGGACAGGATGGAGTGGATGGAGAAGAGTGTCAGGAGTGATTTGTGACAGACGAGTACCAGTAAGAGTGAAAGGGAAGGTCTACAAGAGGGTAGTGAGACCAGCTATGTTATACGGGTTGGAAACAGTGGCATTGACAAAAAGGCAGGAGTTTGAGCTGGATGTGGCAGAGCTAAAGATGTTAAGATTTGCACTGGGTGTGATGAGGATGGACAGGATTAGGAATAAGTACATTAGAGGGTCAGCCCAGGTTGGAAGGTTTGGAGACAAAGCCAGAGAGGCAAGATTACATTGGTTTGGACATGTGCTGAGGAGGGATGCTGAGTATATTGGGAAAAAGATGCTAAGGATGAAGCTACAAGGTAACAGGAAAAGAGGAAGGCCTAAGATAAGGTTTATGGATGTGTTGAGAGAGGACATGCAGGTGGTTGGTGTGACAGAGCAAGATGCAGAGGACAGGAAGAAATGGAAACAGATGATCCGCTGTGGCGACCTCTAATGGGAACAGCCGAAAGAAGATGATGATTACCTAACTAAAAATTCTTCACCCCATCCAGTGCTTCTACCATTCCCTCAATAACACCCAAACCTAATAATTCTGAAACAAGAGTTTAGATCAAAATGGTAGTGTATATTTGGCTGGGATTTTAAAAGGCAGTGCGGAACTCGGGATTGGGCTGCTGATTTTGAGACAGTCCCACTCAAACAGGGACGTCTAGCAATCCTGGTCACAGGTAAGATTTCATTGACATTTTAAAACACAGACAGGAAAGGATTAGTGGGTGGGGCTTAGTAATGGCAGTGTTACAAGTTCAGGAACATTTTGTTGACAGGTACATCTTCAATGTAGTTTTAAACAATAAACAAATTAGATATTTCTGATGTTTGTTGGGAGAAAGGTCCACAGTTTATTAATGTATGCAGAATACAAGCAGTCACCATTATGATTTTTAGATTTTTGAGTCAGCTATGTATTGTTAATCTATATTTGAAATGGGACACTTATGACCAGAGCAATTGGAATACATTAAAAAAAAAAAAAATATATATATATATATATATATATATATATATATATATATATATATACATACAGAATTCTTTATCAAAACTACTATCATTTCAGAACTTTTCAGTCTTGTATAATTTTCATTCATTCATTTCGGAATACCCTTTTTATCTAACATAAGATTGTACTGGGATCCAAAGATAGTAAACAGCTGGTTTAAGTCAGTGAACCAGTCTTGACAGAACCCTTATCCATCACAGGATACACACACGTTTGCTCCAATGGCAGCATAGAGAATTGTCAAGTCATCATCATGCCAGTGGAATGTGAGGGAGAACTGGAGGTACCAGTAAAAAGCCATGCAGGCACAGAGAGAGACAGATGCAGACTCCGCATGGAAGACACCATACCCAGGAACCACAACAGAGAACCATGTGCTGTCAAGCAGAGTCATCAGCCAGTAACACCACTGTGTTCCCCCTTGTATCATCATTATCCCCCTTTTTCCCATTTTGTACATGGGGTCAGGGTATTAATGAAACTGTTGTCATAGCTCTCTCTCTCTTTTCAGTACCACTCCCCTACCTTCTTTACACTCATGCCTGGCAGCCACAGCTCTTCTCTCACACAATCCATCCACCTCTATGCTGGTTGCCCTTATTTCCTCTTGCCTTCTTCCTGCCTGTCCCAAATCTTCTTCACTAGACTGTCTTCTGTTTTTCAGCACATGTGGCTGAATCACTGTAGTCTGTTCTGTTTGCCCTTTTCTGCAATCGGAGCTACTTTGGCCTCTTGTCTTGCATCCTCATTTCTTTTTCTGCCCCACAGTGTGAATCCTACCACCCATCTCAGGCACTTAATCTCCATCACCTCTAGCTTCCTTATCTGCTCCACCTTTACTGCCCATGTTTCTGTACCATACAGCAGTTACTGGTTGAACCACTGTTTTGTACACCTTATTTTTCAGCTTTGTTGGCGTTCTTCTGTCATACGCTACACCTGGCACTCTGTGCCAGTTGAATGCACCCTCTTTGATTCTAGCTTTGGCCTCCTCATTCAGACTTCCTTTCTCCTCAAACACCCCTCCTAGATACCCGAAGCTGTTAACCTGATCCACTATTTTCCCTTCTCTCTCAGTTCTCAGCTTCTTCTGACTTTCCTGCATTTGCTGCCATTACCACCGTCTTATCTGTACTGGGTTTCATCCCATGTGCCTTCAGTTTGCATTCTATTAACTAACCTTTGATAAAAGTTTTCAGAGTCTGCCTATAATGCCACATCATCTGCATACAGCAACTTTGTTGATCTGTCCCCTCTGGCCTGTTTACTTATGTAGTTCATCACCAGTATGAAAAGGAGAGGGCTCAGAGCTGAACTCTGGTGCACACCCATTTCCAGTATGAACCCCTCTGTTACACTGAACACTGTTTGTACTTGTCATTGGGTCCTTGTACATAGTTTGCATTAATTCTATCAATGTTTCTGGGACTTCAAACTACCGCAGAACTGTCCAAATCAGTTTTCTTGAGACCTTGTTGTATGCTTTCTCCAAGTTTAGGAAAGTCCGGCTGACTCTCCCCATCTCTAGCTTCTTCTCAACTATCTGTCTCACTGCAAAAATAAATACAAGAAAAATAAAAATTTTGAAAAATGCTTACCCACAAGAAAGAAAAGATTACTGAACTGTCTGCATCCTAAAGCTTACAAACTGATGAAATGCACTCTTAGAGGGCAATTCAGAGCATCACAGAATGAATGTGCTACATTTAATGCATGTACTTTGGATTTCACCTTTTTATGTATGTATGTATTTATTTTGGTGTGTGCGTGTGTGTGTGTGTGTGTGTGTGTGTGTGTGTGTGTGTGTGTGTGTGTGTGGTGGGTCTGTGTTTGCTTATTAGTTTGCAGTGTGATTTCGTAAAAGGACTAAGACCAACTTGACTACTGTAGTCCTTCCATCCTTCAGACTTTCAGATGCTGACACAGCTCACTTGCAGAAGCTTTGGAATTTTGTAACCCGACGCTGAAAAGCACATCTCAGATGCGTCACATCCCATCCTTTTGCAGGATCTGGTTTTTGCTGGTTGCAGTCAGATTTGTTTTTTAAGGTTCTTATTCTCACCTGTCATGCCCTACATAATCTGTGTTGTGCTTATTTGAGTGAGGTTCTGATTCCTGACAGAGACCTGCTAGGCTACTTGGATCATCTGGTGAAGATATGTTAGCTTTTCCAAAGATTCAGCTTGAGAAATACACAGGCTTACTTTTAGTTAACCCTGTTTTGGACCTTTAGAATCATTTGCCTTACCTGATTTGCTTTTTAGGAAATTCCTTTGGCATCATATATTAAGGCAGGTCTGCTGTGAGCTCAGTATGGCTACATCTTCATTCTTCAGAATCTAAAATTTTTATTTGAAGGTTTAAACTAATGTTTTACTTATTTACTTTGGTTCAAATGGGCAATATTCATGATAAAGTTGAATAATTTGTGCAACATATAAAGACATGCAGGTAGGTGCGTGCATGAATGGGTATGCCTTCTTTGAAGGTTGGGTGTCGGACTGAAAACTCGCACTGTAAAAATTCACTGCCAGTCATTAGCGGACTGGAGTTCCACTGTGGCGACCCCTAACCGGGAAAAGCCGAAAGAAGAGTCATTGTTTTACAGAAAATGTAAATTAAAAAAAATAAAATAATATATAGGTATAAATGCTGCTTTCCAATGAAACATTGTTCATAGGTAGGTACTAGGCTGTTGGCTCTAGGACCTATACAAGTCTAGCCAAAAAGGTACCCTGGCTTTCGCCACCTAAGAAAATTATTTTCCTGTGCCCCTATCGAGCAGAGCCACAGAGGTGATCCCCAGGGTGAATTTCCTATTTCTCATCTAATCATCAAGATTTTTCTTGAAGAGTGCTAATGAGGAGCTTTGTTTGACATAGATAGGTAGATTGTTCCAGAGTATGGGAAGTCTCTGGGACAGGAATCTATCCCTCCAGCATGTTCTGTTTATTGTGGTGACAAGATTTAGGTCCCTAGAGCATGTAACTCAGAGGGATTGGGATTTCTTTAAGTGGAGCATGTCCAACAGCTCTGGGTTTGACATAGCTATGAATGTTAGGCAGAGATCGCCGCTGAGTAGGCGATATGTGATGGAATAAAGCTGGAGTTTTTTGAGACGGTCTGCATACGACATCTGTTTGAGGGCGGTAATGCTCTTTGTAAGGTATTTCTGCAGCCTTTACAGTTGTTGTAGATGTCTTGTGAGGTACATACCAAAAGGGGCATTGTACTCTATAATGGGTCTAATGAGTGACAAGTAAAGGAGAACAATGACCTCTTTTTTCTGGGATCAGAAACCTTTTGTGATGAGGTGTGCCATGTAGAAGGATTTCCTGACTACTGTGGTGATGTGATTATCAAAGGAGAGACTACTGTCCACTTGTGTCCCAAGGTCTCTTATCACACTTTCGGTGTTAAGTAGACTACCACCTATGTGGTAGCTCATGGGTACAGAGTTTTTACCAAAGGGGATGACAATGCACTTTTTGGCATTGAGCTTGAGGCCAGTAAGGACCTTTTGTAGGATGTCCACATTGTTTGGAGTTTCAATTATGGCTCCTAATTTGCAGTCATCTGCAAACTTCATTAGCCAAAGACCTTCTGTGTTAGCCTGTACTTCAGAAAAGTAGACACCAAACAGGAGAGGACCCAGGACTGAACCCTGTGGTACTCCACTTGTCACTGGTCTAAAGTCGGATTTGGAGTCTGCTACTTTCACAGTGTGGGTTCTGTCAGTGAGCCAGTTCGCAACCCATCTTGTGACATAAGGATTTATACCTAGTGTAGTGAATTTATCTCTAACTCCAGAGTGGGGGATGGTGTCAAAAGCCTTGGCAAGTTCTAGACAGGCTGTGTGAATCACCTTACCCTCGTATATGGCTTTGGTGACTGCTTCAAAGAAGTCTATCAGGTTTAGGAGACATGATATGCCTTTTACAAACCCAAACTGGGTGGGGTCCAGAGTTTGCAGATTACCAATGTTCTTGTTTATAAGTTCTATGATGATACGTTCCATGGCCTTGCAGATCAGGCTCATTAGGCTAATGAGGCGGTAGTTCCCGGGGTCCATGGTGGCTCCCCCTTTGTGGAGTGGGATAACCATCAGTGTGCACTATTCAGTGGGCACAAAGCCTGAGGTGAGGCTATGATTGAACATGGTGCTTAGGTGGGGTGACAGTTTATTCTGTAGTTCATGTAGAATGCAGCCTGGGATGTTGTCAGGTCCCATGGATGCTGTGTTCTTGGCTTTGGAGAGTGTGATTTTTACCTGTGCAGCCGTGACTACAGGAAATTTGCATTCTTCCGGTATAGAGATGGGCCCTTTAGGGGGTGAGAGGGGTGTAAAGTTAGCACTGACCCTATCTGCCAGGATGTTGGCAATATCAGTTGGTTCTGTATATTTAGTACCATTGTGCTGTAACTCAGAGCAGATCTGAGTGTTGCCATTGAGATTCTTGACATAGCTATAGAATGCTTTGTGGTTGTCCTTAGAATCAGTGGTGATTTTGTTTTTGTAACTAGCTTTGGAGGATTTTATGAGGGATCTCAGCTTCTTATGAGGTTGACCAGCAAGTTCCTCCAATCATGGGATTTTACTCTTTTTTGCAACAGTTTCTTTCTTCTGTTGTAGAGTTTGTTTATGGCAGGGGACCACCAGATTGGCTTCCTTTTTTTGAAGGATAGCATCTTGGTTCTGTTAGGGATAGCACGAGCCATGCATTAGTGTAAGTGCTTATAAAGTGCATTTGTGTAGGATTCAGCAGTCGTACCTCTACTGTCTGTCTGCATGGGTGTAGTGAAGTTTGCCATTTTTGTCTTAAGAAGCGTGAAGTTGGCTTTGGAGAAATTTTTATTTTGTAGCACAGGTTTTCTGACCTGCTGAATTATACAGACATGGGACTGCTGTTAAACAAATATCTAGAGAGAGCCATAGATAAATAAATAAATTACAGGAGAACCATGATTATTCACATCTCCTTACTGTAACCTCTGAAATACATTACTGTACTCATTAACAAAGCAAACTATCCCTAACTGCACACATTGCTTAGTACTTGCACACTTGCTATTATACATTTGCAATGTCTACGCTGTGCCATTGGCACATTTTATCAGAATGCCCTCTTGCTTCAAAGTCTACTAGAAGCATTGTCTCTGTTAGTAGAAACAGACAGTGACAACTGGTGGACAAAAGTAAAGACTGGCAGCACTCCCAAGATAATCTCACTCTTTTCGGTGTTGCCTTGTCTTTTTCACACTTTCCTGGATGCTGCCACACATGTGTAACTAGGCATGTACCTCTGTCACATGCAGGGTGAATCCTTGCACTACAAAATGTCACATGCACAGTGGTGGTGCCCGATATCAGAAAAGAGGTGGTAAAATGGAATGTGGTGATAATGTTTACTCTCTCTGATGCGCATTCCCCTCTTCTTTTTGGAAGCTTCAGTTGATGCAGGTTCATACAGCTGATACAACCGCAGGTACCTGCCTAATGACACACGAGTTCCTGACTGTATAAGCAAGCACATAAGGAGGAGGAAGCCTTGTGATCTATCACATCCTCCATAATGTGGAAAACTGTACCTATGAATTTATTTATTTTTTTATTTATTTAACCTTTGTTGACGGGCTTAGTCCTACTAGGCAAGTAAGCTCTTTCCAGGGGAGGCCTGAGGTGGTATTTATACTACTAGAAGAAATTTGGCCAGGACATCGGGTAACTTCCCCTACACTTTGGAGATGCTTAGGTGTTGACAGAGGTCTCCTACAGCAGCAAGGAAAATATTTCAGGAAAACAGGCGCAGGAAGGAGGAGAGAAAAGCTATGGAGAGTTTGGAAGGGGAAAGTGAGAATTTGGAGAAAAATTTGTTGAATATGGAGCTTCAGAATGTAAATAAAGATTCCTGTGTAGTGGATGTTACACGTGAGCAGTGTTTAGCTGTCTCCATGGAGATGGAAGTAAGAGAGTCTGTTGAAGTGGTGCAGATAACAGAAATGGTGTTGGCAAGGATTGCAGATGATGTTTGGAAAACATAATCAAGCAAGATGACCCAGGTGATTACTTTTTTGAAAGTGCAGTTAAAAATTATGCAGCAGTGACAGAAAGCAGAAGAGGAATGCAGCAACAAACTGTTTAGATGTCTGGTTTTGTGGCAGCAAATAATGCTGCAAATAAAACATATGCAGCATTGACAGCAGGCAAAAAAGGAGAGAAGCAACAAAACCAAATAAAACTGTTTTCAAAAAGAAGACCAGCTGTGAGAATAAGAACAACAAATGACACTGTAACAGACTAATGTGTATGAGACAATTTGTTAACTCTTCTGAGTTTTAAAGTTTAAGAAATGTGGTCTTTTATACATAATGGGACCAAAACGTTTTTTGATTAACATTTGAAACTGGTGGACTGATAATTAAATTTATGGAACTTTGTAACAAAAAGAAGGACATTCCTCCATGGAACAATTATTTGTTTTCAGGTAATAAATATAAAAAAAATGTTACTTTTCAGTTTAGAACATATGCATTGGAAGAAGATGATTTTAGAAAATGCGAGTAGGGTCTGTGCTATTGATAACGTTATGAATGTTAGAAATGAGAGAAACTTATGAAATGAAGGGTGGAGATTGGAAGCTGTTTTGAAATGTGAAAAAAAGCATGGTGAAACATTTGCCAAGTGTTATTTTTGTGTCTGGTCATAAGAGGGACATTGACATATGCTGGCCAGCCTAAATCATGTTTCTTTTATGGAGACTTTTCTCATTTAATTAACGAGTATGCAATGCACAATGTAATCAATATGGGGAGAAAGGACATACAGCAAAAAGGTGTGTGCCTGAATACAGGTTGTGTAAATAAAATAAATTAAATAAAAAAGGTCCCTTTGGATGGATTGTCGAGAGCAAACAGTAAACAATGGGGAAAAAGAAGAAAACGTATACAAGGAAGGGCAACAAGAGGTCGGGGTGAAATAGGCGAATAAGAAGCTGTAGAAGAAGAATAAACATGGAGGGAAAATGAGAAGAGAGACAAAGTCCATGCAGGAAGAGAGGTCAGGAAATGGGACTGGCAATCATTTTTTTTGAAGTCCTAGCAAGTGAATAGTCTGATTCTGAAGATCAAGGATTGTTTGTACATAAACCCAGGAAAAAAATATTAATTTGGAGGAAGAGTGAAAAATAAGAACATGAAAATTTGAAAATAAGGAAAAACAATAGAGTACTTTCAGCAAATGTAAACAGTAAAATTAACACTTTAAGAAGGAGGGGATACTGGAATAGTGTGCTAAATGTGACGTGGATTTTATTCTGTTAGAGGATGTGAGGAAAGAGTGCAAACAGAAAAATTATATGGTGGAAATATACTAGGGAACTTAATGAGTGAGCATTGTTCTGGAATGGCTGTGTTGTGAAAAAAACAGTGAAAATACTAGATGCAATGCTGGCAAAGATGGGAAAGTTAACTTTTGTGGATGTGAAGTGGAGAGAACATTTATAGAATTATAGCATTATATGCATATATACCTATCAAGGAAAGGGGGAATCTGTTTCATCAAATACTAGACTATGTGGCGATTATCATGAAAATTATAATTACAGGGGACTTTGTGATTTAAACGGGAAATGTAAAAAGAAAGGGAAAGATATAAAACATACAAGAAGTGATACAATGAGGCAAATTTACTGTGTGGGACAAAAGTCAAAGAACTTATAGACAGGGGATACATGGATCTGAAATTGATTATTTTATATTATTGAAAGGTTTGGAGGTAGCAGATGATGATCCAGTTGTGATGGGTTTTTCAGACCATTTAGCAATATGGATGGAGGTGGCAGAAGAAAAGGAGTTTATTAAAACAGGAAAGAGAATAAAAGAATGAGAGACTGTGGGATGAAATTGGAGAGTGGGAAGTACTGCAGTTACAGAAGAATCATATTACCATGCAAGACTTCTATAAAAACTGGTCTGAATGGTGGACTGAATTTAAAAAGAAGTATAAAAAGTATTTTTTTCAATGGCAGGATGATTTTAGAAAGCAAGAAAAAGTGAAGTATTGGAAAATATATAAAAATGTAATAATAATTTAGAGAATCAAATACAACAGTATTAGAATATGGAAAAAGAAATGTATAAAAGAAATCAAGAAAAAATTTAAGGCATTACTGTTTGTGCAAAAATATCATTGACAATTGAGAAAGGAGGAGATATCTGTATATTTGTGTTAAATCGTAAAGGAGGATATTGGCATAATGAGAGAAATGAAAAAAAATTGTAAAAGCAGAGGTAAAAAGAACACAAAAGCAAATTATGAGTATTGTAGTACAGCATGTGGAAAATATGTACAAGTATAAAAAGAAGGAAAATAAGAGAGAATGGAAAGTAAAAACAAAATCCTGAACAAGTTAAGGAAAATTCTGAAAAATAAAGTACTATTAGCGAGCTAGATGAAGTATTTAAAAAGTAAGTGCTGAATCAGTATCAGGCCCAGATGGTATAGGGTATGGAATGTACAAGAAATTAATGTACTGGAAGAGTATTTTGTAAATGTACTGAATGAATGGTTGAAATAAGGGCTTATTTATGAAGAGAAATGTAGTCGGGGTATTAAAATGTGTATGGAAGGAAATGAAAAGAATTAAATAAAAAATTTGCAGATCCATCAAACTAAATAATACTATCAATTTTTTATGAGAAAAGCACAGAGGAGAATAGAAGGATGAGGGATATTATCGGAGAAAGTATATATGGTATCAAAGGGAAGAAATATTAAGAATTGTTACTGGTTGCAAGGGAAATTGTGGATGATACTGTACGTAAAAGAGCGGATTACGACAGATGATACTAGCAAGGCATTTGATACAGTAGGACATAATACTTTGTGTGATGTTATGGAGAAGTATGGAACAAGTGACAAAATTAGGACTGTGTGTATGTTGGCTTATCAAAACAACACAGTGAGAATGTTAGTGAACTCATAACTAAGTAAAGAAGCATGCATGAAGTGTGGTATAAGACAGGGATGCCTCATGAGTGAAAAACTATTTGCACTGGTAATGAATATGATAGTGAGTGAAAATGAAAGCTGCTAGATATGTGATGCAAAAGAAGGTGGTGATTCCAGTACTTCTGACATATGCAGACCATATAGTTATAGTTGCTAAGAACAACATATGGATGAGGGATGTGCTGGTTTGTCTGAATGGATGTTTAAAGGAAATGGGAATAGCCGCAAATAAAGATAAAAGTAAGGGTTTGGGTGATGTGGTGAAAATCGGGGTGTATATTTTTAAATGAATGCGGAGTCTTTGCTAGGAACAAAATTTGGGAAAAATTATATCATTACGATGCCATGGCAGGGTTTGACAAAAGAAATTAAATATATATGTCTTCATTGGAGGACATGTAGATTAGCATTTAGGAAGAAGGTTTATCTGGTGAATTCTGTATTAATGAGAAAAATAGCACATATATAAAATGTTTATATGATCCCACAAAAATATGAAAAGGAAATTGTGCAGTTGGTGTTTTCTTTCAAATGGGGTTCAAAATTAAACATTGAAAAGAGGTGTTGTATACGAGTAAAATGAATGAGGATTGGGGTTATTAAATCCAGTTGTTTACTGTTCTTTAAACACGTATAAAAGTGGCTAAAGGAAGAGAATGAGAAATGAACTGTGAGAAAGTTTAAATACTAGTATGCAAAGTTCTGGGAGATGATGAGAATAAGAAAAGAGAAAAATAATATGCTGTTGTTTGTCTTTCGGCTTTTCCTGGTTTGGGGTTGCCATAGCGGAACTCCGGTCTGCTAATGAGTGGCAGTAGATTTTAATGAACGCAGAGGTGCCAGCTCGACGTCCTACCTTCAACGAAGGCACACCCATTTACGCATGTCTTTCGAACGTCCATCCAACTGCGGGGAGGACATGCAGACTCCACACAGAAGGCACTCCCCACACTCCAGCCGAGAATCAAACGGGAGAACCTCTTGCTGTGAGGCAACAACGCTACCGCTGTACCACCGCGGCTAGAAAAGTAATATGCAAATGAAGAAATTAAAAATTATCAAGAAAAAATACTAACTTGGAAAATAAACATTGATGATTTAAAGAAATACAGAATTATGTGGTTTAAAAATGTGGTGAAACATTATTATTATGCAAATCCATGGGACAACTTACCAGAAGAAGTGAGTAGAGCCATAAAGTCAGGAAAAAGTGGTGTACCAAGACAGTAGTGTCAGTATTTCCGACAGACTGGTAATAAATAAATCACCAGTAAATGGGAATAAAGAGAGTTCTTTGTTACCGGCAGCCTGTTTTTTTGTTACTTTTCCAACTACACTGTGTGTGGTCTTACTGAGGGAGTACAAAACATGCTAACTAACACATGACTAGAAACTTTCAGATTAACAGTATAAGTTGTAAACTGGTACTGGGATGTTTAGCAAATTACATAGGAAAAATGGGAAATGTGGGATGAATGCATGCAGAGGAGGAACGAGGTTAAAAAGAAGACAGGATTTGAATGAGCTATGTAATGGCTGACCAACAATGACTGGAATCTGTTAAAAGTGCAGTGTAATGTCTGCAGCTACAGTTGTTTCGACATGGTTTGGAATTTATAAGGTTTGCAACTGAGGCTGTGTTGTTACGGTTTATTTTTATTTATATAAATGTAGATATTTCTTGTTTAAAAAAGCAGTACAAGTTGTATAAACAGGACTGAATTTACTAAAGTTGTTGCAGAGTAGCTAAGATATGTTTTTACAAGATTCAAAACAGTAAAAGAATACAATGGAATGAAGTTGTGTTAATAAAAACATATATACAGTCTAATGCGAAAAAAAATAACTATCTACATCCAAAGATTTAGCCAAACGTTTATTACTCTGGGATGATTTTATGTGCTTCAATGTATGTTGTAGCTGCCTTGACACCAGCATTCCTGAGATACTGTTATGTAATCCCTATGAAACACTGTTTTTTTTTGTTTGTTTGTATCTTTCGGCTTTTTCCCTATGAAACACTGTATTTTGTATAATCTTTTTCACTATCTATAATTTCCTGTTGTCACTTTTCTTGTGTCGGAGCTTTCCTCCCTGGGCCTCCACTGAAAATGGGCTTTCTGGGTTGGGAGGGTGGCCTAATGGTTAAGGTGTTTGCCTTACAAACACAAGGTGCAGGGTTTGAGTCTCACAAGGGATAATTGGCTAGGCTTAAAATGGCTCATAAGGGCAGTTAGCTTAGTACTAATCTATGAGTCTATGAGTCTATGAGCCTAGTGTACTTTCCTGGTAAACAAATGCCAATAAATCAAAAATAAGTAAATATTGCTATATTTTAATTTCATTACCTGTGGCTTGTATGACCACTTCATCAAAGTGTAGATGGTCATCCAAAACGAGCACTATCTGAAACTCTGCCAGAGTAAGAACAGTATTTCATATTTTATTTACTACAATAGGCAACAGAAAGCCAGAAGCAATTAGAATACCCCTACACTTTATACATGCTTCTCTTTCTCATAGCTACAACAACCCAAAATGAATTCTGGTGCGCTGAATGATGCTAGCTGTGATAAAGATATCATGAGACAAGTATGTTTGCTGCTTCAGTACAGTTTTTCATCCATCTGAATGCTAGCTGCTGATAAACACATCCCAAGACCATCAGCCACTCGTTGCTAGACATGACTAGTTGCAGATTGTTGTGCCCATCCCCCACAGATGAGAAGAACAGTATCATTCCCACTTTCAAACAGCGCCAGTACCTCTGACAATGACCTATTATCCAGAGATTTACACTTAGCTCCTGGCATTTTCCCCACTTACTGCACAAAAATAAATGAATCTCTCACTACCTCTTCCTCCTTGTAAGGTTGAAGAGTACACTTATGTCATCACTATATTCCCCTCACAAAATTCATCAGGTGGCAGACCAATACGGATACCTACTCCAACAGAGAGGAGCTGAATGACATGTTCACCTGCGTTTGCTTCTCCCTTCCACATTGACTTTTAAGAGCACAAGCTCCCGTTGGCATGCTGTAAGGCACTACTAAGCATTCAGACTTCTCCATGAAAGAGCGGCAAATTTACCCAATACCATCTACTAACACTCAACTATAAGGATGCTATGTACACAAAGACATTGGCAAGACTCTTTTTCCAAAGGCATCAAGAAAGAGAAGCAAATTTCCTTTGAAAAAGTAATATTTCACATGTCATTAGCAATGCACTCAGGCAAACAAGTTAGGCTCCACCAGCTACAAGCATTTTCCACCTTATTAGGTCTCGTCAGTGCACCGTGGACGGAAAACCTTGTATTTTTCTGAAGCATTCAATATGACAAGAAGCCTGTGATATATTTATCACAAGGGAATGTACTAAGTAAGGCAGAAATAAGAAACCGAAAGTCTCACAACACATGGATACAGGAAGCAGACAAAGACCCTGGTCAAACACATAAGACAATAGAAAGATATAAAAATATAACCTAGCATGATACTATGGATGATTTTGAAATTCTCCCAAAAGTAATGTTTAGGGGTTTAAATGTAAGTATAACACATTCTGTATTAATGCACTGGGTTACAGCTATACTTGAATGGTACTCCAACCCAAAAACACCATATTTGAAGTTATACTTTCTTATGCAGCTGACTCACGTCCTAGGCTACCAAAAAGGCAAGCATGTAACTACCAATACATCCTCACTGCAAAGTGGCAAACGTCTGAATCCAGTGAACTGGCAATGTGGACCATACCTCTCAACTGTTCAGATTTTGCACTCATATTTTTGATCTCTTCCTCATAAAATTTGTACTTTTCTGACAAATCTTTGATGACTGATGGCACTACATATCCATCAGAAAATACATAAGAAGCAAAACCCATTATTCTTGCAACTTTCCAAGTTTATAAGAGCAAAATTTAAAATCTGTCCCTATTTTTAGGTCTCTGTCTCCCCACTATTTTTGGCTTTGTCCAGATTTCTTGTGGTGAGAGGTATGATTTGTATGAGATGGTTAAGTTAGGTCAATAGCAAATAACTGAGCTAGGTTTCCATTAAACTCACTTAACAGCTGTGCATGGTACCTTTTAAATTTTACACAGGGCTACTTACAGCAGGAAGAGACA
This sequence comes from Protopterus annectens, assembly GCF_019279795.1. Taxonomy (NCBI): domain Eukaryota; kingdom Metazoa; phylum Chordata; order Ceratodontiformes; family Protopteridae; genus Protopterus; species Protopterus annectens. The sequence goes on along the minus strand of NC_056745.1, from coordinate 180,075,414 downwards.
GTAAAGGCTGCTAACACCACTGCTAAAGGCAAAGAACATCGCAGTGGAATTTATGTTCCTAAAACAGACACATCACATGCTGATGATAGGGTGAGAAGGAGACAGAAATCCTCCCAATATATAAAGTAGCCAGTAATACAAGAAGAGCAAATATCTGAAACTCGTCAGGCCTGGCACTTCTGTTACTCGTGAATGCAGAGACAAATCAAGCATTGCAGTCTTCTCAAATACCATGCTATAGCAGCAAAGGAATCAAAGCATGAATCAAGCATTGCAGTCTTCTTAAATACTAAGCTATAGCAGCAAAGGAATCGAAGCATGAATCAAGCATTGCAGTCTTCTTAAATACTAAGCTATAGCAGCAAAAGAATCAAAGCATGAATCAAGCATTGCAGTCTTCTTAAATACTAAGTCAAAGCATGAATCAAGCATTGCAGTCTTCTTAAATACTAAGTCAAAGCACGAATCAAGCATTGCAGTCTTCTTAAATACTAAGTCAAAGCATGAATCAAGCATTGCAGTCTTCTTAAATACTAAGCTACAGCAGCAAAAGAATCAAAGCATGAATCAAGCATTGCAGTCTTCTTAAATAATAAGCGATAGCAGCAGAGGAATCAAAGCATGAATCAAGCATTGCAGTATTCTTAAATACTAAGTCAAAGCATGAATCAACCATTGCAGTCTTCTTAAATAAGCTATAGCAGCAAAGGAATCAAAGCATGAATCAAGCACTGCAGTCTTCTTAAATACTAAGCTATAGCAGCAAAGGAATCGAAGCATGAATCAAGCATTGCAGTCTTCTTAAATACTAAGTCAAAGCATGAATCAAGCATTGCAGTCTTCTTAAATACTAAGCTATAGCAGCAAAGGAATCAAAGCATGAATCAAGCATTGCAGTCTTCTTAAATACTAAGCTACAGCAGCAAAGGAATCAAAGCATGAATCATGCATTGCAGTCTTCTTAAATACTAAGCTATAGCAGCAAAGGAATCGAAGCATGAATCAAGCATTGCAATCTTATTAAATACTAAGCTATAGCAGGAGAGGAATCAAAGCATGAATCAAGCATTGCAGTCTTCTTAAATACTAAGTCAAAGCATGAATCAAGCATTGCAATCTTCTTAAATACTAAGTTATAGCAGCAAAGGAATCAAAGCATGAATCAAGCATTGCAGTCTTCTTAAATACTAAGCTACAGCAGCAAAGGAATCAAAGCATGAATCAAGCATTGCAGTCTTCACAAATACTAAGTTACAGCAGCAAAGGAATCAATGCATGAATCATGCATTGCAGTCTTCTTAAATACTAAACTATAGCAGCAGAGGAATCAAAGCATGAATCAAACACTGCAGTCTTCTTAAATACTAAGCTATAGCATCAAAGGAATCAAAGCATGAATCAAGCATTGCAGTCTTCTTAAATACTAAGCTGCAGCAGCAGAGGAATCAAAGCATGAATCATGCATTGCAGTTCTCTTAAATACTAAGCTATAGCAGTAAATGGAATCAAAGCATGAATCAAGCATTGCAGTCTTCACAAATACTAAGCTACAGCAGCAAAGGAATCAATGCATGAATCATGCATTGCAGTCTTCCTAAATACTAAACTATAGCAGCAGAAGAATCAAAGCATGAATCAAACACTGCAGTCTTCTTAAATACTAAGCTATAGCATCAAAGGAATCAAAGCATGAATCAAGCATTGCAGTCTTCTTAAATACTAAGTTATAGCAGCAGAGGAATCAAAGCATGAATCAAGCATTGCAGTCTTCTTAAATACTAAGTCAAAGCATGAATCAAGCATTGCAATCTTCTTAAATACTAAGTTATAGCAGCAAAGGAATCAAAGCATGAATCAAGCACTGCAGTCTTCTTAAATACTAAGTCAAAGCATGAATCAAGCATTGCAATCTTCTTAAATACTAAGTTATAGCAGCAAAGGAATCAAAGCATGAATCAAGCATTGCAGTCTTCTTAAATACTAAGCTATAGCATCAAAGGAATCAAAGCATGAATCAAGCATTGCAGTCTTCTTAAATACTAAGCTATAACAGAAAAGGAATCAAAGCATGAATCAAGCATTGCAGTCTTCTCAAATACTAAGCTATAGCAGCAGCTGATAATCAAAGCATGACTCAAGCATTGCAGTCTTCTTAAATACTAAGCTATAGCAGCAAAGGAATCAAAGCATGAATCAAGCATTGCAGTCTTCTTAAATACTAAGCTATAGCAGCAGGTGATAATCAAAGCATGACTCAAGCATTGCAGTCTTCTTAAATACTAAGCTATAGCAGTAAAGGAATCAAAGCATGAATCAAGCATTGCAGTCTTCTTAAATACTAAGCGATAGCAGCAGAGGAATCAAAGCATGAATCAAGCATTGCAGTCTTCTTAAATACTAAGCTATAGCAGGAGAGGAATCAAAGCATGAATCAAGCATTGCAGTATTCTTAAATACTAAGTCAAAGCATGAATCAACCATTGCAGTCTTCTTAAATAAGCTATAGCAGCAAAGGAATCAAAGCATGAATCAAGCACTGCAGTCTTCTTAAATACTAAGCTATAGCAGCAAAGGAATCGAAGCATGAATCAAGCATTGCAGTCTTCTTAAATACTAAGTCAAAGCATGAATCAAGCATTGCAGTCTTCTTAAATACTAAGCTATAGCAGCAAAGGAATTAAAGCATGAATCAAACATTGCAGTCTTCTTAAATACTAAGCTACAGCAGCAAAGGAATCAAAGCATGAATCATGCATTGCAGTCTTCTTAAATACTAAGCTATAGCAGCAAAGGAATCGAAGCATGAATCAAGCATTGCAGTCTTATTAAATACTAAGCTATAGCAGGAGAGGAATCAAAGCATGAATCAAGCATTGCAGTCTTCTTAAATACTAAGTCAAAGCATGAATCAAGCATTGCAATCTTCTTAAATACTAAGTTATAGCAGCAAAGGAATCAAAGCATGAATCAAGCATTGCAGTCTTCTTAAATACTAAGCTATAGCAGCAAAGGAATCAAAGCATGAATCAAGCATTGCAGTCTTCACAAATACTAAGTTACAGCAGCAAAGGAATCAATGCATGAATCATGCATTGCAGTCTTCTTAAATACTAAGCTATAGCAGCAGGTGATAATCAAAGCATGACTCAAGCATTGCAGTCTTCTTAAATACTAAGCTATAGCAGTAAAGGAATCAAAGCATGAATCAAGCATTGCAGTCTTCTTAAATACTAAGCTATAGCAGCAGGTGATAATCAAAGCATGACTCAAGCATTGCAGTCTTCTTAAATACTAAGCTATAGCAGTAAAGGAATCAAAGCATGAATCATGCATTGCAGTCTTCTTAAATACTAAGCTATAGCAGCAAAGGAATCAGCGCATGAATCAAGTGCTGCAGTCTTATTAAATACTAAGCTATAGCAGTAAACTGAAACAAAGCACGAATCAAGCATTGCAGTCTTATTAAATACTAAGCTGTAGCAGTAAAGGAATCAAAGCAAGCATAAGTGGTGTATGAGCTACTTACTACAGATTTTATTAACACCTTTCGCAACCTCATATCATACCTCTCAATGACTTACTGCATGAAATCTGGACAAACCCTAAAACAATGGGGGGGGGGGGGCAAAGGCCTCAAAATACAGACAGATATGGTTGTTATTCAATTAGAAAGCTGGTAGAATAACAGGATTTGTGTCAGCCTGCATTTCTGAAGGATATGAAATCCGAAACTCAAATGTATGTCATTCCTTAATAACTTTAATCCTTAGTGATTTGCCAGAAAATCATTTTATGAGGAACAGACCCAAAACATGATGTGAAAATCTGGACATTTCAGAGCTATGCCCCATATATATGTAATGTGAACAACATTTAAGACAGCACTTTTGAGCTAACACTGCTTGTAAATATATCAGTCTGGGTTTGACAAGCAATACTTTGTAGAACATATTCAAGTTGAAAGCTTATGATCCATTTAGTGCTATGTGCCTCAAGGGCTAATACAGACTAATGTAAAGTACAGTTGTGTACACTTACCATAAATGTACATGTTCGAGTGTATTCACTGTTGCAGTCATCACATTTGGGTTATCTGCCTACAGGTAGCCCTCAGCCGGCCTGAATATCAAAGTCTTGGATCCCTGCATCGGATGCTGACTCTTCTTCCATGACGTCAGGTCGTCAGGGATATAAAACATGAAGCCGACGCCATTACATCAGTTTTTCTTGCCCCAGATGTCAGGTGCCCCCATAACGGGAAGCAATTATATGTTAGGTTACACCTCCAACAATAAGCAAATACACCAGAAAGCTGAAATACACTAAAGAAGAAGAAAGGTATAGCCAAGAGAAGTCAGGGGGCTGGAGGGAGGGTAACCAGGATTGCAACACTGAATACACTCGAACATCTACATTTATGGTAAGTGTACACAACTGTACTATGTTCTTCATGTTTCACTGTTGCAGTCGTTACATTTGGGTTGATTCCCAAAGCTAAGAAAGGGAGGAGGAAGTTAGAGAGCATTAAGACCAGCTATTAAGCCTTGCAAGACAGCAGTGGCAAATCCAGCTCTGGATTTAGAAAAGACAGGCATGTGGTAATGCTTGGTGAAGGTATGTACATAACTCCAAGAAGCAGCTTCTAGGATGTCCCTGGTAGGGACACCTCTGAGAAAGGTTGTAGAGGTAGATGCAGCCCTGCTGGAGTGTGATCTAGGTTTTCCATGGTGCTTATAGCAGAAATGAATGCAATGGGCTATCCACTTAGAAATGGTTTGCTTTGAAATGGCCTTCCCCTCTGCCCCTGCAGCAAAGACCACTAGCAGCTGTTCAGATTTTCTGAGAGGCTTAGTCCTATCCAAATAAAATCTAAGTTGCCTGTGCACATCCAAAGAGTGCAGTATTCATTCCCCTTTGTTTTGTGGATTTGGGAAAAAAGTAGGCAAATGAATGGACTGATTAAGGGCCACACTAGACACTACCTTGGAAATAAAGGAAGGATTGCTCCTGATGGACACCCTGTCTGCATGGAAGATGATGAAAGGCTCCACTGCCAAGAGGGCCTGTAATTCGGACACTCTTCTTGCTAAAGTGATGGCTAGAAGGAAGGCTGTTTTCCAAGAAAGGAATTTCAACTCTGCAGTTGCAGCTGGCTCAAAAGGAGGTAGAGTGAGCTTTTCTAATACAAAGTTAAGGTCTCAGGCCAGAGTAGGGGCTCTCCTGGGTGATCTTAAATTTTTGTCCCCTCTGCAGAATTGCTTTAGCAGGGGGTGAGAGAAGAGGGGTGGTTCAGTATTATAATGAGCTGAAATGGAAGAGGCATGGATTTTAATTGACAAAAAGGAAAGGCCCTTGTGGAGCATCTCTGTTAATTACTGAAGAATATGCAGTAAGTTGGGCACCGTTGTGTCCATCCCCTGAGCCTGGCTCCAGGAACAGTATATGTTCCACTTTTCAGCATAGGATTTTCTAGTACTAGGCCTCCTTGCCTCCAGAATGACATCCAGCACCTGCTTACTGAGGAATGCTGGAGGAGAGCTCAAGGAATTAGCCAGGCTGCAAGGTTCAGGGTTTGAAGCTGAGGGTGCAGAATCTGGCCCGCCTGCTGGGACAGCAGGGAAGGGGTCTGAAGCAGGTGCCATGGTTGTAGCAGTGTCACACTGCACAAGAGGGGGTACCAGTGCTGGTGTGGCCAGTTTGGTGCAATCAGTATTGTCTTTGGCTTGTCCTGTTTGATCTTCAGCAGAACTTTCGAGAGGAGAGGAAGAGGGGGAAAGGCATCAACTGAGAGGCTTTCCCAGGTGAAGGACAGGGCATCACTTTCCAAGCTTGGCTGTGGGAAGTTCTTGTGAGAATTTGTCCAATTGGTAGTTCTGAGGGGAGGCAAACAGATCTAGCTCCGGAATCCCCCATTTGTTTCTCAAAAGGTTGAATATCCTTGGTTCCAGTTTCCACTCGTGTGGGTCCATGAGATTTCTGCTTAGGTCATCTGCCAGTGAATTTAGCTTGCCTGGCAGGAATTGTGCTTGTAGGTGCACTTGGTAGCTCAAGGCTGTGTTTCACAGAGCCATAGCTAGTCTGCAGAGAGGGCATGAGTGGGTTCCCCCCTGCTTATTTATGTACCACATAAAAGTGGTGTTATCTGTCTTTACCAATAATTGCCCTGGAAGAATGTGGTCCTTGAAGGCTGTCAGGGAATTCTGTACAGCTAACATTTCTTTTTGATTGATGTGCAGGTGCATCGGACTCGGGATCCATTTGTCCTGTATGCACTACCCTAACAAGTGAGCCCCCTATGCATAGTCTGATACGTCTGTTGTTAGGGTTTGGGCGGCAGGGGGGTAGAGTGAATGGGAGGCCCTTGTTGTGGTAGCAGGCCTCTGCCCACCAAAGGAACTCTGTCTTTATGCAAGGAATGATAGGAATCATTGATTCCAGGTCCTGAGAATGTTGACACCATAGGCTATTTAGATACCATTGTAGCTTCCTCATATGCCGTGTTGCATATGGAATTAGTAGAATGCAAGAGGTCATGAACCCCAGGGCTTGCAGGATTTTCCTTGCAGATAGCTGGGTCTTTGTGGCCAGTAATTTGAAGTAGGCTGTCAAATAAACTTGTTTCTCTGGCGTGAGGTAAGCCATCTGGGAAGTTGTGTTCAAGCTTGCTCCCAGGAATACAATTTGTTGGCAGGGTACTAAATGAGATTTCTTTTTGTTTATGGTGTACCCCAGTGGGGTTAGAAGTTTCTTTACAAATGCCAGATGTTTTGGTAGCATGGCCTGGCTTTCTGCCTGAATAAGACAATCATCCAGGTATGAGTATATTTGAATGTTTCTTTGCCTGCAAAATGCAATGACTAGAACTAGGCACTTTGTGAATACCCTGGGCGCAGTAGATAAGCCAAACAGAAGCGCAGAGAACTGATAGTGCATGGAGCCTGCTCTGAAGCATAGGTATTTCCTGCAAGATTCCCTTATTGGAATGTGCAGGTAAGCTTCCTTTAAGTCTAAGGTTGCTAACCAGGCATGTTTGCCTACCATAGGAAGCAGCTGTTGAAGTGTTAGCATTTTGAATTTTGGGATTACCAAAAAGGTGTTTAGAATAGAGAGGTCCAGGATAGGACACCAGGAGCTGTCTTTTCTGGGTACCAGGAAAAATCTTGAGTAAAAACCTTGTCTCCCCTTTCTTCTGCTAGGACAGGTTGAATAGCTCTAATACTTAGAAGAGAGAAGAGAACCTGTTGTTGAGCCTCTGCCCACTGATTTGGGGGTAGGTCTGGCCAACCGTTTGGGGTTGGTAAGGTGTGGAAGTGGAATCTGTATCCTTGGAAAACTATATTTAAAACCCATTTGTCCTTGGTAATGAGTTCCCAGTTTTTTGCATGCAGGGTGATCTTTCCCTCTAAGGGAGCAGGCAGTTGAGCAGGGCTTGGAAGGTTTAAGGTTAAGTCATTGTGACAGCTTTCCATAGAGGGCTGTCTTACTACTTCCAACTTTGGAAGTGGGAGCCTCCCACTGCTTAGGCCTGTGAGTACCTTGAAACTGTAGCCTAGGTGGTCTGCTGTTCCTGGGTTTAGACTGAGAAGGCCTGGAAGAGACAGAAAAGGACCAATTTTGAAGGCCAATGCCTGCTAAATCTGGGAGGATGAACTTGCAAGAAATCTTTAACAGTTTGCATAGATTTAGCTTTTTCCTCTGTCTTTTTAAGGACTTCTGCTTTGTTGCTAAACAGGCAGTCTTGGTTTAAGGGAGCATCCAGTAATTTAGTTTTAACATGATCTGGCAAATTCTGCTCCATAAGCCAAGCATGCCTTCTAATCACAGACCCAGTGACAGCAGCCCTGCAAGATGCTACTAAAGAGTCAAAACTACATTGCAAATTATATTTACCAACTTGTTCAGCAGAATGCATTAAGTCCCATAATTCTTTATTTTCTGCACAGTCAGGATTCAAAAGAATTTTCTGTGTTAGTCCCATAATATGCTGCTGAAACTTTAACATATGAAACTGGCAGTTTAAGGCCCTAATGGCCAAAGTATCAGAAGTGTACACCTTTTAACTCCATCTGTCCAAGGTCCTGGAATCTCTATCAGAGGATGTAGGGTTTTTAACAATAGTAACCTTAATGCCTTTAGGTCCTTGGGAAATGGTCTCTGGGTCCGTAGTAGGATTCTTGAAGAGGAACTTGTGAGAGTCAGGTACTCTGTGCTTCCTGGGAGCTGGAGGTAAAGTGTCTGGGGCCAGGCTAGAGTCCAAGAAGGCATCATCTACAATGTCCAGGACTGGAGGGATAGCTAAAGGCCTGTGTTGAGGGAGGAGTAAGAATTCCCTAAGCATCTTTTTGGAGTCAGAGTAATCCTGGCTTTCCCAGCAGAAATGCTCCCTAAGAGTGTGCAAGGTTTCACCAAAAGAAAAAGTTTCTGGAGGGGAAGCAGAGGGAATGGAATCCTCCGCATCAGAATCCTCATAGGTAGATAAGGGCAAATCCTGTTAATCAGAAGAAACAGAAATTTCAGAATCCTGATCAGAAGAATCAGAAGGAAAATCAGTTCTAGGTCTCTTAGAAGGTGAAGGCTCACTTCCCCTAATTAAAGTAATAAGGTCTTCAGCCATTCTTATCATTTGTTTTTTAGGCATATGGGCCTTGGACGTTGGTTTTCTAGGAGTGGGTCGAGTTTTAGGCCTTGAAGAAGATGGCATCGGTTTGAAATGCAAGTCAGTAGGCCTGAATACACCCCCAGAAGCCGGTGCCTGCACAGCGGCTCCGGACCCATCCAAGGTAGAGACATCCTCAGGTTCCATAGTTGAAGAAGCATCTCGCAGCATACCAGACTCCAAATGGGTCTCAGTAGAGGCCTGTGAATCTGAAGTAGCGGGTATCAGGGGCTGCAAAAGCACCTCACTGAGTACCGGCGAACTGGCGACTAGCTTAACGGAAGTGTCGGCGGCAGCTATGGACCTATGCGGTCTGTCCCTGTCTTTATCTTTACATTTTTTCAGAATGTCGGTAGTTGGATGGCTTACCAAAGCCATTTCTGGATAGTTAAACCGAGTACCAAAATAATTTGCTGCAAAAAGGAACCGACGACGAATAGTTCACGGGTTGAATAAGGCAAAAAACTTACAGCGAGGGACGTTGTGGTCTGGGTCTAAGCAAGGAATGCAGTACGAATTAAAATCTTTATGAGGTATTTGCTTTCCACAGGTAATACAATTGTTAACTTTACTGACATCTGTTAAGAGCAAGAAAAAGGATCCCCAACGGGGTACTTAGCTTTTTTGAAGACTTTGGTTCTGAAATTCGAAAACAAAAATTTCAGGAGTCGGCCGACCGGCACTTGCGAACTGCTTCTGCTTCGGGCACTGCGCGGCAAGAAAGACTGATGTAATGGCGTTAGCTGCATGTTTTATACCCCTGATGACCTGACATCATGGAAGAAGAGACAGAATCTGATGCAGGAATCCAAGACTTCAATATTCAGGCTGGCTGAGGGCTACCTGCAGGCAGATAACCCAAATGTAATGACTGCAACAGTGAAACACGAAGAACATCATATAAATGCAGGTGCATTATTCTGCAAAGACTACACCAGACCTGACCGTTTTCTGTCTTTTATGTCATCTGAACATTTCTCATAACAAAATTACAACATTTTGAATGCTGCAAAATTATAAAGGCAGAAATGTGTCATCAATTAACATAAGCTTTTATGACCCTTGCAAATTTAACTTGTGTAGCCATTTGCCACTGAGAAAGGAAAAACAAGACATTTAAAAGCAACAATAAATATAAGGCAGACAGCAGGAAGAGCAGTTAACAGATCTAAGCAACAGTCACTTTGATCATATCAATTAAAAGCAAAGTCCTACTTCATATTCGTGCCACACAATTTACTTGCTGTCAGGGTCAAGACAGTCAACAGCTTGCTCCATTCTGTAATGACTATATCACTATATTATACTTCTTTCAATAAACACGTATTAATCTTCTCAACCCTGCGATAAGATTAATTTGCATGTGTAAAGTGCTCACCTTTTTTTTTTCCATTATCTGGGAGTTCACTTACTCTGTCCCAGATATACCAAGCCATAAAGTATGCATGGAAAGTTAAGAGTATGCTTGATCAAGACTTAGTCAAGTGACAACTTCTTCAGAACTTGCTATGGCTGTGTAACCTGAGAGTAGGTAATATACAGAAAGAAGGATACAGATGTCAAAGTCCCTTAAATCTGAAGGGGTGGGATGTTTTACTTAACATCTTTGCACACTTTAATTGCCACTTTTCCCCCCAAGTCCACTGGCAAAACTGGTTATTGCTTGACCACGTTTCAATTATCAAATTCATATGAAAAATTTGTCATCCATTCCCTGCTGACATTCTATATTCTACATGTATTGAATTCTGTTTCCCTTCCATTTATCAAAAGTATGAGCCCCTCAAATGAGAGTCCAGCAAATCAGGAAAATAAGGTACAACTTTAGGGGGGAGGCTGGCATAATGGTTAAAAATAAATATAAGGTGCAGGGTTTGATTCTCACATGGGTTAATTGGCTAGGCTTAAAATGGCCCACAAAGGCAGTTAGCCTAGTACTAATCTATGAACCTATGAATACAAAATCTCACTGTAATACTTTTAAAACCCTTCCTCGATGAAAATTGTCTCCTGCTCCTTCCAAACCCTTGTTACAAATCTGTTAGGGGAAAAAATATAAAAAATAAAAAATGTACAATAACCTGGTTGCATAAGTGTGCACACCCTTAATCTAATACTTTGTTCAAGCACCTTCTGATTTAATTACAGCATTCGGTCTTCTTGGGTGCACAACTGCCATCAATTAAAGAGACTCTGATTAACCCCAAATAAAGTTCAGCTGTCCTAGTAGGATTTTCCTGACATTTACTCAGTTGCCTGCTACAGCAAATGTCAAGGTGCACAGACAGCTTACAAAGCATCAAAGGAATCTCACTGCTGAAAGGTATCAGTCAGGAGAAGGGTACAAAAAATGTTCAAAAAATGTCCACAACATTGGATTTCCCAATGAACACAGTGAAGACAGTCATCAAAAGGTGGGGAAAATATGGTACAACAGTGACGTTGCAAAGAACTGGACGTCCTTCCAAAACTGATGAAAAGACAAGAAGAAAACTGTTCAGGGAAGCTGCCAAGAGACCTACAGCAACACTGAAGGAGCTGCAGGAATTTCAGGCAAGTACTGGTTGGGTACTACATGTGACAACAATCTCCCGTATTCTCCATATATCTAGGCTATGAGGTAGGGTTGCAAGATGGAAGCCTTTCTTACACATGAAAAACATCCAGGCCCAGCTAAAGTTTGCAAAACAATACATCAAGTCTCCCAAAAGCATGTGGGAAAATGTGTCATGGTCTTATGAAGGCTGAACTTTTTGGCCGCAATTCCAAAAGATACGTTTGACACAATATATATTTAAAGAGGGCTCTATTTGATGGTGCTGTACTGTTTGCGTGGGATATATATATATATATATATATATATATATATATATATATATATATATATATGCAAAATATATGTACATACAAGTGTATACATATATTAAATACACACACATATGCATGCACAGCAAACACTCACAAAAAACAAGTATAACAGCGTGAACCTCAACAATTCTAAAATGCAAACAAAAAACATAAAACAATTTTATATACATACTTTTAGATCATTCTACAGTGGGAGAGGACAAATTCCCAGATATCTACTGCTCTGCAATCTTGCACAGAAAACAGATGGTATTGTTTGGCCGGCTGTACCAGCATTTCTTCCTGCTTGACCATGTGAATTCTTGAAGATCTGTATGCTTACTATATAACTCTGTGTGTATATGTATATGTGTGTATATATATGTATATATATATATATGTGTGTGTGTGTGTGTGTGTGTGTATATATATATATATATATATATATATATATATTTATATATATACACTTCACCTAAAACTCACTTGACAGACTCTCACTGCACCGACAGCTTACAATGCTGAATTTCAAAATACTATATTTAAACCATAGACATGCATACTTACAACATTAATGACTAACTCTTACCAGAACTTAAACACTACTTACTTACCCTCTTAACAGAAACTGAACAATATAAAACCAAACCGGGGGAGGGCTATGCCCCCACACCCCTTCAATGTGGGGGGTCTGCGCTCCCCACACACTCCCTAACTATATATACTAACTCCAGGATTGCACTACAGTGGGGAAAAGGGCATATATCTTTTACTTTCCTTACAGCACTCTACACACTGCCACTACTAAAATTTGATGAAATGACAGTCTGTCAAATGAGTTTCAGGTGAAGTGAACATTAGGTGATTTGGTCTTGGTGAAATGAAAGTCAGTTAAACGAGTTTTAGGCGAAGTGAAGTAGATCCATATACATACATACATATATATATATATATATATATATATATATATATATATATATATATATACATACACAGTTGTGGAAGGGGTAAAAGGGGGCTTGACCCCCTGCAAATTTTTTCGATCAGCTGGCTACACACACACATATATATATATATATATATATATATATATATATATATATATATATATATGGGTCTATATTAGAACACTGAAGTTTCAAAACTTCGAATGTTCTAATATCGAACCCTATATAACGAAAGTTGAAAAAAACATCGAACATACAGCAAGCAAATTTTTTCTTAGGGAAAAAATTTGCTGTTCCAAAACACACACACAACACAAGCACATCAAACAAACAACAATCCACACACACCTAAAATCTTACACCTAACCCTACACTAAACTATACATACACCACTAACTATCCACTTACCTTAACCCAAACCCTAACCATAAGGTCCGTCACTATCGCACACTCACCTCACCCGCACCCTAACCCTACCTCACCTACCCCACCCTAACCCTCACGTCCACACAATCGCACATTTACCTGACCTGCGCCCTAACCCTAACTATCTAAACCGCCCTAACCCTCACATCCACACAATCACACACATACTTAACCCACGCCCTAACCCTAACCAACCTAACCCGTGCTCAATCGCACACTTACATGAACCCTACCTATCAGCATCAACTTGTGATTCCCATGCCTCCTGGGCTGGCTCCTTCACTTAAGTGACTAGTTGAACCTGGATCAGCTAGAGTGTCATCAGGGCTCTTGTCCTCTACTCCAGGGAGTCGCCATGCAGATATTTATGGAAACATTTTCACTCTCCTGTATTACAGTCATTACAAGGAGACAGTCTTAGACCTACTGCATGTTGTCACCTAATGTTTACAAAACTTGCTATGCAGCACTGCACAGGGAGCTACATCAAGTGATGAGGAGGAACCAGGTGGAAGTCTGTCATTAGCACAGTAGGTCAACTTCCATATCTGATGTGACTGACCCTGGGACAAGGAAGGGAAGAGTCCCCATAACAGCTATCCCTCTAAGTTCAGAGGAGCGAGGATGCATCCCTGCAGAACTCCTGTGGTGGCTTGGATTCACTATACAATCTCAAAATACTGAAATGCCGAATTTCAGTATTTCGAGACTGAAAAGTGGAAAACCCACATACTCGAAAACCCAAAATCACGAATAGCACAATTGCGACCATTCACACAAACACACACACACATACACCTACCTAACTACACTAAAACAAACATAACAACAAACACACCTAACCTCCCTATAAGCAGGGGGGCAAGCCCGCCTGCACCCCCCACACCCCCCCTACTTATATATTCTAATTCCGAGGTCACACTACACACACATGAAACACCACCACCACACACACACACACACACACACACACACACACACGCACACTAAAATCCCTACCCAATACCCTTACACACACACCACTTACCTGAAACCCCAAATAAATCCACAAACCGCACCACATGTCACGAATGTGACACCACGATAGCAGATTCGACACTTCCGCATTCGGCATAGTGCAGTTTTGCGTAACTGCACTTTCCACTATTCGGTCTCGACGTACTGAAATTCGACATTTCAGTATGTCGAGATTGTCTAGTGAATCCGTATACGGGCACGTGTATGTATCACGAGAGGACAGAACCTAACATAACTATAAAGAACAGTTCATGTACTTGTATTCATACAAAGGAAGTACTTTAAGAAGTAACCAGTTAAAAATGCAACTTGGTGTGAAAAACACAATAGAATAAGATATAGCAGAATATGTATAAAATGCATCATCATGGATATTTGATGATTGTTGTAGTTTTTCAACAGTTAAAAAAAAGTGACGAAAAAGGTAGTTAAGATAGAAAAACTTCTGAAATTGTGAAACTGTCATCTTATGTTTTAAAAGAGTTAGCTGACATTACAGTACAATGCTAAAACGGATGTACCTTACCATATTACAGCCACATGGAAGAGTTTCTGGGTGGTATTTGCTATTATTGCCCCTTTTGTAGTTTGCACTATATTTAATTACTGCTTGAAAAAGCGCACCGCAAAATTTGTTGCATAGGTTTTACTTTCATCAGAACATTCTTAATATTAAAATTACAAAAAATGAGAATTTGAAGCCGTTAGCAATAGTTCAGCCCATACAGTCTGCAATTAAAGAAAATGCTACTACCCCCCTCAAATCAATTATGAGGAAAGGTGCTTTTTTGTACTTCAGGCACTGTAGAGTGGTAATTACAAATATATTCTCAACTGATAATGAGGTTAAGTGAGCAATTTTTGGATTTTTTTGTCATGCTAATAAGCAGGTATTACCATGGAAATGTTTCTTTGTCTTCTGCAGTTAATTTCTCGACTTTGAGTGTGAGTACTATGAAATGACGACATGTGCCGAGAGACTTTTGAATGATGATTAATATTTGGCAGGCTGCATTTTTGATACTTGGCAAACTAAAACTGACAAGTAGAGTCATGAAAAACTCTGTCTGGCTCCCGAAATAAACCAGAGGCTCTAGAGCAAAAGCTGCCTGTTCTTAAAAGAGATTTTTTAACAGAAAAGTATGTTACTTTACTGTAGTATCACAATCAATAGCTATAAAGCAAATGTATATTACAATCACAGTCAACAGTTATAAAGCAAGCATATAATACGATCAGAAAATAAATAAATGCATCTTGGCTGGCAACACATTACAGAAATGTACACAATTATAACTGGCTTTCTTTGCATGGGTTGCGATCTATCTAACCTTGTTTGTTGACACAAAGAAGAGGTCAAGCACAATATGTTAAAGTGATTTTCTGATGGTAATAAATGCACCATGGCATTTAATGAGCCAAGTGCTGTGTGATACATTTTCCACTTGTCTGTACTTATTTATTTGGGCAGTTTTTTTTTTAATAAAAACCTTTGTAAACTTCTTACTAAAGCATGGCCCAATAAATGTAGTACTGCCTGCTGTGAGGTTACACTTGGGGTAATGTGTGTCTTTTCCATGCACTTTAATGGGGCACCTTCATGCTTGTGAGGTGGTATGCACATTACATTCTATGGATGCAACTCATGTTTTTATTAAACATATGCCACTAAAATTAAAGTTTACTGTTTTCCTCAGTGATGTATGTCATTGAATGAAAAACACAGTTTTTAAATGTTTTTTTTTTTCCTCTGAAGTGAAAAAAAAGGTTCCCTTATGTCCAGAGGCACTGTTTGGCAGTTTTTGCATGATGTGCTGTGGGGCAAAGGAAAGCTTAGAATCTACTGGAAAATCACTTTAACCTTTCCATATTTTGCTATATTCTTTGCATCTGTTTTCTTGAGGTACAAACTTAGACTAACTAGTACAATCTCTGAGGAGAAACGTGTGTCGGAATCCAGATGGTATGGCAGCGACCAGGAGGTTAGATCGTACTCTTTTCCATTAATCTCAGTCCCTCTACTGTCATGGAGGCAGACAGGCAGACTCATGTGCAGCTGCTCCACTACACCCGTTGTGTCAGGCTACTACTGGTGGAAGCCAGATGAACAGCCATAATCTTATTCTTTGCCTCCTTTTTTTCTAATGAAGTTGGGAGGATGGCCTAATGGTTAAGGTGTTTGCCTTACAAACACAAGGTGCAGGGTTTGAGTCTCACAAGGGATAATTGGCTAGGCTTAAGGGCAGTTAGCTTAGTACTGACCTATGAACCCAGTGAAATCTTTTTGCCCCAGAATTTTAGGTTTGATTCTCATTTCCGTAACATGTACCAACAACTGTAAAATCGGCAAAACGAACGATGATGCAATTGTTTTAACAAAAAGAAAAACAACAGATGTCAGTCACCTACTCATTATTTCTCCTTCAAAGCTTTGTGAGGAGCAGCCAAAGTCATATTTAACAGAGAGAATCCCTGATACATTAAAAGTCCTTCATTGGGAAAGAAGGCCCTGTGGCAGGAGAGCGGTGACTGGTGGAGGGTAGAGATCACTTCACACTATCTTCACCTTTTCATCACCTTCGCTGCAGAAACTGTACTCAGCTGTTTGGCAGGTTATTTTTGGGTAACTGAGCATCATAAAATGTAATTAGGGCATGGTTAACAGACTTGCACGTAATCATTTCATCTCTACTACTACACTAGCACTCCAAGTAACAAACCTAGATGCTATGTCAACCTGCTACACTCAGCTTAAAGTGTCTGTCTGCACTTTCTGCAGCAAGTATATGTAACAAATTTTTGGAGGTGGACATAACCTCCTCACCATATTCAATATCAATTTATGCAGTTTTTGATTCAAAAATTGCATTATTTTTGAAATTTATTTTGCTGATAAAGATGGCCTTGTGACATTTTTCTTGGAGCAGAAAATTAATGCTATGGCATCACGAAAGACTGAACACCCAATACCTCAATTCCTAAATTACTGTCTAGGCTGCTATAGTTCCACCATAACTGCAGCAAGAGAAAAATCTTATGTTCAAGAAGACAAGCTGTCAACTATGTTTTGCAGGTGGAATACCTTACATAGAAAATTAATGTGATGCTGTAGTAGTAAAACCAGACCGAGTGTAGCTAACTACTGTTTTAAATAAGTTGTATTCCGCTTTTCCCAAACTCATCGCTGATGTATGTAAACAACCACTCAAGACCTACCATGACATAATTTTGTGGGTGTGGTCGAAGATATAAAGCGAGTAGACAGTGAAAGTAAAATATCAAAAAACATAATAAAATGTTCATTACTTTTCAAAACTGCTTGCAACTTCAACATCAGTATAACCAGAAGTGATAGTAAATGTAAAACAAAGATGTATGGAAAATGCAAACAAGCACTTTACAGAGAAAGGTTTCAAAGTGTGAATTCTATGCAATGTCTGTTAACACTGCTCATAATGTACACAACACAGTGCTAATTAAATAATTGGTTGGAATACAAATGACAGATGATGATGTGCTACAGTTATTAACTGTCTCTATCAAATAAAAGGTTGATGCAAGTGCCCAAAGGAACAAGATGGATGAACAGTTCTGAAATAAGGAAACAATGCTAAAAGTATTTCTTCTGATGCAATGCAATGAACAGCTTTCTGCATGGATCTTGTTATGCAACCTGTAATTTCAGTATCTCTTACACAGACTGTGTTTCAACATACCTCTCTGTCATCCAAATGCCTTTCTCTGTATTACTTCCAAAAGTGTTCTTTCCTAAAGAATGGCTGCCTCAGACTGCACAAAGCAGTTTTTGGATTGTTGCTGGGTCAGTTCTGGTGCTGGAATGATCTTTGTACACCAGAACTGAACTTCCAGCTATACTAGCATTGTCAAGTATCTGAAAAATGTAGGATCCCAACCTTTTGCCAGACTTCATCCTGAAGCCTGAAAGTATGTAAAGCACTTTGATTACATGACCACACAGTGAACACTTTATGGTTGTGGCACAGGGCAGTGGCACCTTATGCAACTATGCCTACAAAGATGACAACTACCAAGGAATTCAACCACTCCATCTTCAGTGTTCTCTGTGTAATGCATGGTATGTTTTATTTCTGTCTGCAACTACCATCATCCGTACATGAAGTACTGAGCCTCAAATCCCTCAATACAATGGTCTTACCTGAGACTGGAGGGAGCTGTCATCCAGGCATCCGCAGAGGTTGTTTATTATTTTGCCTGAGTATTCACTTAGGCAAGTCCAGGGCTCACAATGCTCTCATTCTCTTTAAGGTCTAGTGGTCCAGCTTCAACCACCACCACCCATGAAATTGAGGCCCCCCCCACAAATCCTATTCTCACAGTGACATTATTAGCTATGCAGAGCTCAAGCTGTTTCTATTACATAATAATATATCCCTGGTAGCTTGAGGAGGATTTGTATCACTGGAAGGGCCTGCTATACCTTAGCTCTGATGTGGGCTCTCTCTCACACATGTTCCCAATGAAGGCTATTCTCAGTAGTTTGGCAGTGCCAAACACACACCCTGGTCAGCAACACAGCTTGGTAGGCACATATTCTTCCCATAGGTGCCGGTTGTACAGCAGACCAGACCCTTCAACCACACAGGAAGGCCAAACTGGTGTTGCTGTTTACTCCCATCCTCACTGATTGCTTCTTGCAACACATGGATCGCTATTCAGTCTTGAGCTGTGTGGGTCAAAGCACTTTATTCTGCTCGGCCTCAGAGCTGACCTGCAATGTATCCTACTTATCTGTGTCATAAAAAACACCGGGGCTCTTGGACAACTATAATGTCTGCAGTATAAACAAGAATTACATGGCTTTTTTCAAACAGCACTTGTGGCAAGTTATCATTTATCAACCAAAAAAAAAAAAAGACAACATAAGCAAAAATATCTTTCCTAAATTGAAAATCTTTCAAGAAGAAAGGCAATATGGAGTATTTTTCCATTTTTTCCTGAGTTAAACCAAAACCAAAATGATTATTAAGTAATGTTTGGCATTTTGTGGTGATTAGTTTTTGGGTCTGACCTTATAATGAACTTCTCTGGTTTTCCTATAATGCTCAAGATATTTAGGAAACCGACTTCCACCACTTTTCCCACATATTGGTTTCACTCCCAAAATGGGAATTTCAAAAACTGAGAAGGTTTTATAGCTCTGGGAAAGAGTTTTTGGATGAATGTCGGTCTCTGATTCAAGTATGTATATAAAAAAGGATGTAATAGGAATATGTCGTGGTTGCTTACGGGGAAGTATGTCAAACACATAGCAGTGGTTTGATGGAATGAATAAATACAACAGATATGTTGCCAAACATAGACTTTGTAACAGGGGATTCAGTCAGATGGTCTGTTTTATAATGCTTTGTCTGGGTTAATACTTTAAACTGTAAAGTGGTGTTTGAAGGTTTTACTGACTGAGTCTATTTTACCCGAATTATTGTACAAACATCCCTTTTTCTTTTGCTATCATTAGAAGAGTTTAGGGGTACGTTATTTCACAGCTATTTTAAATCTTCTTCTGTGCCACTGGCAAGCAGTCCTTCAGGACTGTCCATTCTACAAGATGTCCTATTTGTCCTTTTGCAGTCTCTGAATTCAGGAAAATTCCATCTTGTAGCCTTGCACATTACTCTATGAAGCAAATATAAAAGAGCCTTTAAAGTTAGAATAACAGACCATACTAGAAATATTAAGAATGACTCGTGGTACAATGACTGCTATGCATTTTGAACAGCGCACTGACAGTCAGACTAAGTGTGCGTAAAAGTCACAATTCCTGAGAAGGAACAAATTAGCTTTAGGCGGACAAGGATTTGAAACAGGCATTACAGTAAATGGCAGCCCCTAAGGGACAAGAATGTAATTGGAAACCACTACTTTGGACAGAAAGTTTAACATTTCCTGATTTTAATAGCTCTAGTGTTTAATTCAGTTATGTTTTTCTTTTACTTTACTGGTTGAATTGTACAATATAATAACTGTTACTCTAGTTATGAGATTCTCTTCTTAAAATGTGGCTGCTTTTAGTCAGTCTATCTCCTTGGAAGACATTTACTGATGCACCCTGTCTACTGAAAGTTGCATCATTTTATTTTTATGTTCAATTTTTTTATCAGTAGCTTTGCTTTATTTAACTCACAAATACAACAAAATAACTTGAGTTCCTTGCACGTTTTTAGGAAAACAAATGATTTTAGACTATCTTCTTCTTTGACTTGTCTTCACAGTTCACAAACACAAATGTCAGAGTTTGAAGTTCTCAGAATAGTTGCTAATATGCAAAAACATAAACAGCATTTGAACTTACTGGTTAAGGCAGTTTCCACATAAGAACAGTTCTTAACTTAACCCAGGCGACTTCCCTGCAGCATGGAACTAATGAATGCAAGCATACTAGTAAGCTCAATTTGCAGAACTTTCTGGAACCAGGACTGTCTAAAACAAATTACAAAGGGAACAACTTATTCTGCTTAGTTCACTCTGTCTCTGAATTGAAATCATAATCTTTGTAAACATGTATGTTTGTGTTTGACTGTGCATGGCGGGGCATGTCTAGGCATAACCCACCTATAAACAGCATCTTCATTTTTCAAAGTCAGATCCATATTCACTAGCTTAAACCTCTCAGGGTCAGAACCAAACTGGTAGCTGAAATACATTCCCTCAGCTACCAACTGCTTGGCGGACAACACCCCCCCCCCCAGCTCAGACCCACGGGTTTGGTTGACTGTACCAACCGAACAACAAAAGTTTATGCCTGACTGATGCCTCAGTGTGAGTTTTGCTATCTGCAGCTGTATGTCAGTTGTTTCATCCTACCTCGATCTGGTACACAGTATCTATCTTTGCTACTAAAAGTTCTGAATCCTTCCACTGTACATGGCAACCCCCCTTTAGAGAACCATCGTTTACAAACTCATGGTCTTTTCTAGAGCTCCATCATAGTACATATCCTGCTGTGGTAATACAGACCACAGTAAAACCCATTGTACCCTGTTTACATAGCGGTTTATTTTTATGGGGCAGGAATACGTTTGCCCCAAGGATCAGACTGATATCATGCCATTTGAGGACCTCTCTTATTCTGACTGCATCTACATGAATGGAAAGACATTACTGCACAATGGCTCCTTCATACTCTTCCTCACCTTTACCCTCTTTCAACACATTACACATCTGCCTTTTTTTAATAAATGTAACCACCAGAAGTGAATTCTGCAACAGTAGCTTGCACAATCAGATACTTTGTAAACAAAGCTATGGCCAAAACAACACACAATTTTTATCTAAATATCCAGGCTGGCAGCAAATATAACACTGACTTGTAATCCATTCACTCTATAAACATCCCTATTCTTTTGAAGGAGGTCTTCCTCAGAGAATTTAGATGAATGCTTGTACTCTGCTGTACCCCAAAAAGGAAAGACCAGTCCTCTGGGATGCAGAAGTATACCTAGGGTGTGTGTGGCAAATGGGGGGTAGCCACCCTGGGTGCAAGACGTTAGGGGCTGTGATCGACAGACGCTGATCAAGTGCCAAACTGCGATTCACTTCCTACTGCCATCTCTGAATGTTGCTATGGAAATGAATTCTGATACTGTTAAACTGCGTTTGCAGTCAGGAGTAAAGCGCTTGCTTCAGCACGTCAGTTGTAGTAGGCTGCTTGTGCTTGCTACACTGTTTTACAGGTTAAAGACAGCTTTTTATATGTCACAGGTCAAATGACATACCCATACCTCCCAACTGTTCAGATTTTAGCAGAAAATCCAGATTTTTGAGACTCTATTTTTTGGTCTGTTCCTCATAAAACTTGTGGTTTTCTGGCAAATCAGTGAGACTTTCCTTCAGAAAATGCATGCTAGTGGAAATCCTATTATTCTAGCAACTTTCTATGTTTACAAGACCAATATATAAAATCTGCGTTCCCATTATTTATTCAGATTTCTTGCACCAAGAGATTGAGAGGTATGTAGATCATGTGGGAAATGCCTGGAGCTGCACTGTCCAAAACCTCCGGAAGCACAAAATCTGATGTACAGTTAAGTTTTAGCAACACTTACTCATCCTTTTATACCTCTGCCTCTTGGGGTTCGGTATTTATATACTGATTTAGTTAGTTTCCTACACTTCACAACTTGCGTTAAGCTACACTGTGCATAATTATTTACTTGCACATCCTGACTGTGCTTGCTTTCTTTTAATGGTTGTTGGTGATTTACAGTTTGTGATATGTGTTGTGTAGGTTTATGCTTTATACTTTGCTTCATATCGCCTTTATTTACCTTCTGCATGACTACTTTGTGCATGTATATCGTACATACTTTAACTTTCTATGAAAGCTTGCAACAACTCCTTTCTGTACTCTTAATCAATGTGTGTTTACTGTACTAGCCACTGACGAGTGTAACCAAATGACTGAGCAAATGCCCTTTCAACTGTATTGTTTACTGTCCTCCTTATAGTTTATTTACTTTTTGCTTTTTTCTTGACCTTGAAACTGTACCTTATTAACTGTTTGACTCTGTGCTGTACTTTATTAACGTGTGTATTGTATTTACTGTATTGTCTGTACTACTCTTCGTGGAGTTTTTCTCCCTGGGGCTCTGATGAAAATGGAATCCATACTCAGTCAAGACTTTTCCGGTAAACAAATGTAAAATAAATAAATAAATAAATGCACTTTGATCCTGTGTAGTTATTCTGATGTATGTTGCTTTTCAACTGTGTGACACATACCTCTCAACAGATTTTCGCAGAATGCGTAGAGTTTTGTCTCATATTTTTGATCCATTTTTCATAAAATTGTGTTTTTATAGCAAATCACTGAAGAGTTAAGTAAAAAAATAATGACAGACATTTCAGTTTCAGACTTCATACCCTTCAGAAAATTCATGCCAATGTCATACCTGTTATTCTATCTACTTTCTAAATTTATAAGAGAAATATTTAAAAATTGTTCCTAATTTTGGGCCTGTGTCCCCCCATTATTTATGGCTTTGTCCAGATTTCTTTCTGTAGGAGATTAAGAGATATAATGCAGCGACAGTCCTCACTGCCTTCATTTTTGGCACAGGCTGCACTGAAATGGGTCTACTCAGGATCATCCCACTACCACTGTTATTAAACTAATATTCACAATTAGCTCTGGCTGGTCTGGGTTGCTGGATTCACAGTTTATGTTCTAAAGTTATTCTTTTTAGAGGAAACACTGACAAAGTAGCTCTACACACACACACACACACACACACACACACACACACACACACACTCACACACCCAAGTCTACACACACACACACACACACACACACACACACACGGATTTATTGTCTGTTTCTCGCAGGACTGATTTTTACTTCAGTTCTTGCTTTGATCAATTCCAGACCACGATATTCTATCCTCACGCTATACAGTTTCCTTGGTTTGTTCTTGCCAGGATTGGGACCGCAATGGGGATTTGCACAGTATGTAATTAGAGACAGGTTCTCTCTTCTATGTTTAAAATGTTTTAAATATTTTAATATTTTAGTTTGGCCATATAGGACACGACGTTCCCCGGCTAGGTGGGGCAAACTCAAGGTTCCTAGTAGTCACGGATTCTGCCTTGTGCAGTACTTAGTCAACTTCAACAAATTGTTTCTGTGACACGCAAACATGTAGGTTTTCTTTGCCCTACCAGTGCCAAGTTTGGTCTGGATCGGCGTTGTATTTGCAACGGCATTGTGCTCTACGGTTGCTTTTCATTTAGGGCTTATGGTGCATGTAAGTTCGGACAGGTTCCGACTTCTTCGTTAATGGTCTGTATTTTTATTACTTGATATATTTTATAACTACAAGGCTTTAACTGAATGGCTTAGTCCTGAATTTTCTTGGTAGGACATGTCTTAGACTTGGTAGAAAATATGTGTTCATGTTTACATTTTCTGTACCTTTAACAACGTTGCGCTGCCTCATTTTTTGGCGCGCTTTTATGTTTAAAAAGAAACTGTTACAGATTTTACTTAGTACTCTGAGGAAGCTACAGCAGGAGCTGTAGCGAAAACGTTGCTTGTTTTGTAATAATAAAAAGTGCGTTAAGATTAATATCGCTGAGTGGACCTTGTGGCTTTCTGATTTCACTGATCCAGTCTGTTTTTCTTGGTTTCTTGGTCGAGCAACAGTTTGTTTTCAGTGTTTGTGTCATGGCTACAGGGATTTCGGAAAGCCCTGGCAGCCCAATCATTTTTGGGACTCACAATGATCAGCAGGAGAACAATAAGGATATGAACAGTTTGCTAGCAGCTATCACAAAAAGACTTGATATGCTTTATGGGCGTATGGACCAACTTGACTCTAGGATTGGGCAAGTTCCATTGAATAACAGTACACCAGGTATAGGCGCTTCTTTACTGAACAGCTCTGATTTCATCACAGCGGCACAACGCCCTAATCAAACACAAACTGGAGGTGCTCCCATTACCCAGTCTACTACAACAGATAGGACCAGACATGGCCCTACTGACAATAACTACCACCCGGTGCTTATCGGCGTTCCCTCCTTACAGGATTGGATTTCTGATGCCAACTGTGTTTCTTTTGGGCAACAGGGAGAACAGGAACTACCGGCACACACAGATGTCAACTCCACGGACTCAATGGTGAGCAAACTCCATACTTTTGATAATAAGTTGGTTAAACTACGTAAATTACAACTAGAAGTCTCTTATTTTAAACAATGTGTGAATGACAAAATCATACCAAAGGGACTACGTAGCAACTTCGCTCCTACTGGTCTTATCAATGATGACTGTTTTCTATGTGACTTAAAATCACTCTTTGACCAGCAAGGCTTTCAGCTTCTTGATTTAATCATTAAGCACTACTCGCGGCATATCTCAACATTAACTACTGAACTCAATGACTTAGACAACTCTATCAAGGAGGACCTGGACTTTAATAATTTCAAATATGACTATACACGTATTTTTAACAGTATTGATGCTCTTCTCTTGAAACTGAAGGCTAATAAAATAAAAAAACTGAATCGTGATAACTTGGCATATCAACAAAACAAGGCATATGAAAAACTTTTTCTCCCTCGTACCCATCCTGGCAATGGCCAACAACAAAGTACTGAACAAGGGAGGCTTGATGATGAATTTGATTCATACCAGTTACCTTCAACATCACAAAACTTCTCGGGGCCTAATACAGCCCCTAAACGTAGCAACAGAATTCGGGCAAACCAATTTAATGGGAATAAAACCAGGAACAACATTTCGTCTCAACCTGGGTTAAATTCCCCTTTTCAAAACCAGAATTCTGACAATACTGTTTTTTTAGGGACAAGATACAACACCAGGTACCAACAACAGAGGAGGAACTGGAACAACTGAGGCCCTTTTCGATGGACAACAGGGGTGAAAATATACTCCCAAACGTACCTGTCATCTTAAAAAATAGCAAAGGTGACTTTAACATTTACAATTTCACTGACTTTAAAATAGAGCAAGAATTGATCGACCTTCTTGCCCTAGGTAATTCATTTGTCCCTACTTGTCATTTTAACCTCACTGACACTATTATTGATGTTAAACATTTCACGAGAAAATTAAATTTGGGGTTATTATTTTCTTCCTCTATGCAGTGTGAATTAAATAGCTTGAGACTTTCAAGTGTTTATAACCCACCCTTACATCCTATTCTAGCTTTATTTGAAAAAGCTTGCGAGGTTGATTTAAGACATCTTGAAGCTCAGGCTAAATCTTTGGCAAGGAAACATAACTTTAACATCACTAAAGAACAGCACACCTTACTAAGGGAACTTGAAAACATCCCTATTCGAGTCCTTAAACCTGACAAGGGTGGGGGGCTAGTTATTTTCAATAATGATGACTATTCAGAACGGATGCAGAAGATTCTTGACAGTCCAGCTTACAGACCCTCCTCACTTAATGAAATGAATACCACATTTATCAGAAACAGAGGTTACTTCAGGGACTTGTTTCTTGCAGGAAAAGTTAGCAATGAGGTTTATCATTTTATAGATATCACTTTACCTAAAACACCTATAATTTTCGGAATTCCGAAAATCCACAAAAATCTACAAGACCCACCAATCCGAGCACTTATTGATGGGAGGTCGTCTATGACCCATCCTTGTGCCCGATTGGTTGATAACATACTTAGTAAATACCTTAAAATGATACCCTGCATTTGTAAGGATTCCTGGTCCTTCTTGTCCAACATTAACCAAGTAAAACCTGAATATGACTTCAATTTTCTGACAATTGATATCGTGGATTTATACACTTCTATCCCCCACCAGGAGGCATCAGAATGGGCTGGATTACTGTTATATGAACTAGGAGCACCCCAAATGGAAATAGACACAGTAACTGAACTCATAGATATCATCCTTACATCTAATTTTTTCATTTTTGAGAACCAATATTTTTTACAGACTCAGGGTATAGCTATGGGTTCACCTTGTGGGACATCTGTTGCAAATATGGTAGTAGCCTACTGGGAGAAAAAATTTCTTCTCTCTAATCCCCAAGTAGTGAAACATTTCATTTACTACACGAGATATCTGGATGATATCTTTATCCTTTTTCAAGGTTCTGAACAGGATGCTACTGCTATTATTGACTTCATGAATGGTACTACACCATTCTTTAAGTTCACCTTCCACTTTTCAACTGACTCTATTGACTATTTGGATGTCTATCTTGAAAAAGTGGATTTGAATAACACATTATCATCATCAATACATAGGAAACCTACCTATTGTAATTCACTTCTCCACTTTTCAAGTAAACATCCTTTTAGACAAAAAAGATCTATAGTCAAGGGTCAGCTGATTCGGGCAGCTAGAATGTGTAGCACCCTGGAACTATTTGACAAGGAATGTACACTACTTTTTGATATGTTTTTAAATCGGGACTACCCAGTTGATTTACTGGAGGATCTCATTACAGAAGTCACCACTAAAAGACAGGAGGGCTTTTATAAACCACTACTCTGTAACACTCCAAGACATTCAGGGGTTGATCCCACAATTGATGATTCAGTTTTAACATCATCTTCCTCCCCCCCTTGTGACTCAGTAACAGTCTTTAGTAACAAAGAAAACAAGTTTTCCCTTAGCTTCATTACAGTGTACAATATGGATTCTAGGATGATTAACTCCATTCTATTTAAAAATTGGTATTACATTTCTAGCCATAGTGGATTAGGGGAAAAACTCGGGGAAAAACCATTAATTGTTTATAGGAGGGGTAAAAACTTAAAGAACTTCTTAGAATCTAAAAAACATCTTGATTTCCATTCACGGCAGAAAGGCAGTTTTCCATGTGGTAACTGTAACTTCTGTAAATACATTAGAACAGGGTGCACACAGACTGTAAATGGCAAAAAGATTACTTGCCATTACAAAGTCAATTGTAACACAAAATCCTTGGTTTATCTAGCACAATGTGTCTGCTGTTCAGCTTACTACATTGGGAAAACTGAGCAAAAATTTAAAGAGAATTTACCAGCATACCTATGCAATTAAAAAAGGCAAAGATGACAACGCGCTCTCTAAACACATTACTCTTAATAAAGACCACAGCTTTCTCTTTTCTGCTATTGATCATGTCCCTCACAATATCAGAGGTGGCCCTGCCTCTATTATTTTGGAAACAAAAGAACTGGAGTGGCAACTAAAACTTGATGCATTCCAGCCACCTGGTCTAAATGACAATTGTAATATCTCCTGTTTGTTAAAACTAAGGAGCTACTTGAGATAACATCATTCTCTTTGGTTAGTTCTCCTAATCCTATACTTATAAGCCCCTGATTCTGTTATACAATGTGGGACTGCTTATCCCAGCATTCATGTCATTATGATTCAGATTTGAACCTCATCTTTCTTAATCCCTGTTTTATAACTTCAGGGAGGTTACTTTCCACTTTCCACGCAAAAACCTTGTTGTTTTTCAAGGGATTTCTACGCATCTTCATGTCCTTGCCATTCTGGTTCGTTTCCCCATAGGTAGAATATATGGGGATATTCTAGCCTGGTGGGACTGGCTAGCTGACATGTTTCTTGCCTCTTTAGCAAGAATTGTAAGACCTTGTGGATGCCTTTCACTGGACTGGCAAAATTCCCTCAGGCCTGTACATTGTGGGGGTTACTCTTCCAACCTGGATTTCTTTTAATTAGTTGGTCTTAGACCATAGTTTGATTAAGGTACTTTTTGCCCATGCCTAGGGGATTTCTTGACGGACTTATGGCTTTTAGCTGTTCTGTACAAAATGGGTTTGACACCTTAATGGTGTTTACATTTTTAGAAACCCGGCATGGAATTACAGGGTTAAAGGGACTTCATTCAATTCTTGGATTCCAAAACCCTAAAATATTCTGACTTGTAACTTCCGATACACACCGGTTCTGTAGTGACACTCGGGGTACACGCTAGTGTATTTGCTTGCGTCGGTAACTACAATTCGGTCTAATAATCATGGTATTTACTTTTTTCATATGAACTGCAGGATTACTTTACAATTTTTGTTGGAACACTACCCCTAGTAATATACGTGGTTGTATCTTTCAAGCGTGATGGATTTATTGTCTGTTTCTCGCAGGACTGATTTTTACTTCAGTTCTTGCTTTGATCAATTCCAGACCACGATATTCTATCCTCACGCTATACAGTTTCCTTGGTTTGTTCTTGCCAGGATTGGGACCGCAATGGGGATTTGCACAGTATGTAATTAGAGACAGGTTCTCTCTTCTATGTTTAAAATGTTTTAAATATTTTAATATTTTAGTTTGGCCATATAGGACACGACGTTCCCCGGCTAGGTGGGGAAAACTCAAGGTTCCTAGTAGTCACGGATTCTGCCTTGTGCAGTACTTAGTCAACTTCAACAAATTGTTTCTGTGACACGCAAACATGTAGGTTTTCTTTGCCCTACCAGTGCCAAGTTTGGTCTGGATCGGCGTTGTATTTGCAACGGCATTGTGCTCTATGGTTGCTTTTCATTTAGGGCTTATGGTGCATGTAAGTTCGGACAGGTTCCGACTTCTTCGTTAATGGTCTGTATTTTTATTACTTGATATATTTTATAACTACAAGGCTTTAACTGAATGGCTTAGTCCTGAATTTTCTTGGTAGGACATGTCTTAGACTTGGTAGAAAATATGTGTTCATGTTTACATTTTCTGTACCTTTAACAACGTTGCGCTGCCTCATTTTTTGGCGCGCTTTTATGTTTAAAAAGAAACTGTTACAGATTTTACTTAGTACTCTGAGGAAGCTACAGCAGGAGCTGTAGCGAAAACGTTGCTTGTTTTGTAATAATAAAAAGTGCGTTAAGATTAATATCGCTGAGTGGACCTTGTGGCTTTCTGATTTCACTGATCCAGTCTGTTTTTCTTACTTTCTAAATTTATAAGAGAAATATTTAAAAATTGTTCCTAATTTTGGGCCTGTGTCCCCCCATTATTTATGGCTTTGTCCAGATTTCTTTCTGTAGGAGATTAAGAGATATAATGCAGCGACAGTCCTCACTGCCTTCATTTTTGGCACAGGCTGCACTGAAATGGGTCTACTCAGGATCATCCCACTACCACTGTTATTAAACTAATATTCACAATTAGCTCTGGCTGGTCTGGGTTGCTGGATTCACAGTTTATGTTCTAAAGTTATTCTTTTTAGAGGAAACACTGACAAAGTAGCTCTACACACACACACACACACACACACACACACACACACACACACTCACACACCCAAGTCTACACACACACACACACACACACACACACACGCACACACACACACACACACACACAGACATGCACTATATCAAAGACCTGGTAAGAAAAAGATCAGGAAAATGGGAAAATAATCTCCTATTGCACTAATTAAAGTACAAGTAATTTAATCGGATGGTGCATATAATGGATCAACATAACCTAATGTCTGAATGCCTTATAAAATGCTAACAATAAACCTTATGTAAGAAGTGAAGGCATGGCACATCACTCTTTCTTTCCTAAGAAAAATGCTAACCTCTTCTTTAATGTAGTAAAGAACTGTAAGTTCACAAACATCTCAGTACAATTACAGCACACATAATAATAAAAATCTTCACAGCAAAAAGGCTAATGAAGATGTAATTGCCCTCTAATGGCAAAAATGGTGCAATAAAACACAGCAAAGAGCACATGAAATGAGTAGTTACTTGAAGTTTCCTGGCACTGATGGGAAATGAGGCAGATGCAAGATATCAAGCAATGACATCAATTTTTCTAACACGTGTAATAAGCTATCACTTTATTGCTAGTGCTTAAAAACAATCCCAAGAGCATTTTTTAGCATTTTTAGGTACCAGTTCAGTTTTACAGCCTTAGCATACTGCACAGGTCCACAAGCATTTGAAGTTGTTAGCGTTAAGGTTGCATTTTTACAGTTCGGTAATATTGTGTGTCTACTGCTTATTTGTTGGCCACCGCTAAAGGTTAAGGGCTTCAGCACTTAATGTTTATAGCTCTTCCTCTGCTCCTGACTGTGGTAGTCTTTAAGTATGCCACTAATTATTATACATGTAGCTATCTTCTTGGTGGGGGTCTCCTTGCATATTTTTCTCAAGCCACCCGAGTCCCAGCAACTGGTCTATGGAATAGTATAGCCAGTAACTGCTTTCCCTTGCAGTGCCAGCTACTGTCCCCCTTCCTGTTCCTTGCATGGCCTTCCTTCACCTTTATTCCTGTTGCTTGCCATTTCCTCCATGAGTATCACACAAAAGTCTCATTTTGCCCTTCACCTTTCTGTTCTCTTGGTGACTCACGCTTTTATCTACTTGGTAACTCCCGAGTTCATGAAGTACTGCCACCGAATACAGTGCAGCACCTTCAGTCACACAGATTAACACACACAGACACCTTGTTTGTCTTTCCTCAGGACGACAGAGGCCAGCACCATCATACGTTATAAATTTTATTTATTTAACATTTGTTTAGTGGGAAAGTTCGACTTGGAACAAAGCCAATTTTCAGCAGAGGCCCAGGGAGAAATGCTCCAGATGCATGTCTTTGTAATGTGGGAGGAAACTGAAGCACCCGGAGAAAACCCACACGAATGCAGGAAGGACATGCAGACTCCACAAAGAAGGCACCCCAGTGGAGAATTGAACTGGAGAACCTCTTGCTGTGAGGCAACAACACTACCACGGCACCATTGCGCCGTCCAATGTTCTGGGTAAAAACATTGCAAAGGTTTAGCAGTAGTTGCAGTTATTAACCATGTACTAAAAGTAAGGCTAGCAACATATGCTTCTGTTATCTTCCAAGAGGTCTAAAGGAGTAAAGGTAAGCCTTTTAATTTATTAATCCGCTATCGGTAATATAACTGAAATTAAGAATACATTACTTCAGAAGCTCTCTGTGGCTATACTTCCTTTGCAAGGCAGCTCAGCAAGTTTAAATTTTCCAAAACACACCACATATATCCAGCACAAAACATCCATCCTGCTTACTACCACCCCCTGTGGCCTACATTCTGTTTCTGAACATCTTCATTTATGAATCCATGCTTCCCACCATCACACATTTCTAACCAACCTTCCTGTTCATTTGTTACTGTTTCCTAAACATTCATAAAGAAAAACATAAACAAAATATTATACAGGGATTTAGCCTGTAGACTTGAAGGGCACTGCTCAACATCTGCCAAGTTAAATAACAGCCAACCAGCTTTTAGCTACAGTTTTGTCATTTGGTCTAAGCCCTAATCCATAAAATGGACAGTGTTAGTTAATAATTCAGCCTCCCAGAAAACTTCCTCATTGTACAGTTCTAATTAGAACCTTAAATGGGAAATGTCGTCCTTGCATTTGACAAGGCAGGTTATCAAACTCATACAGGAACAAAATGCATATGCTACACTTAAATTCTACACTTCAACAGCATGTCACACACTACACTGTGCTTTCTAGATTTCATTAATACTTTTTACCTGTTTACATCCTTGATTTTGCCTCAACGTACCTCACAGCATTTATAATTTAATGTGAAAGTTAAAGTCGCACATTTATTTAAAAAATGTATTAATACTTTTTAACAGATTTTCTAAATAAAAAAGTTAATGTCCTGTTTTTTTTTGTTTGTTTTTTAGTTTTACCTTTGCCCCTGACATTTGTTCCTGAATTTTTGTTATACTCTCTTCACAACCAGTGGAAATAACAGGTTTACAACTTTCTTTCTTAAATAACTACTTGTATTTTTTAATCGGTACTGTTTTATAGTCCTATTCAAATTTCCATACCTATCCAATCAGTCCCCAATTTTCTAGTTTTAATACAAGGGGATGGCATTAAAGGAGATACCTAAAAAAATACTCAAAAGGCGATGTGTCACAGAAGGTTAAAGCCCTGACTTCATATGACCCATGTCTGACTTGCAGAGGAGGCAGTGGAGTAACTGGGCAGGAGATGATGGCCAATTACAGCTTGTCCATTCTCAAGGAAGTGACGGCGGGAGGGAGGTGTTCCAACTCACTCCTTGGTTAACACTTACAGGAGAACAGGTGTCTGGCAGCAGCTTTAAACATAATACCTACCCTAGCAGTCAGCATGTGTTATGGTGGGTCTACTTCCGAATTTACACTTACCCAAACTGCAGATTACCAAGATGACAACACTGAAATTGCAATAAACCAAACTATCACATTACCAACATTTTTTACAGGGAAAGAAGACACTTGGCCATCATTTAACAAAATAACACACCGAAGTATGTCAAACCCACCCAGGTGGGGGTCTGCTCCCCCTTCACCCTCCTAACTAAATATACCAACTCTGGGATTGCACTACAGTGGGGAAAAGGGCAAGTTTCCTCATGTTAGCCTAGTGTCTTTGGTTCCTTGTAAAAAAAAAAAAAAAATCTGTAATGTTCAGGTTAAGTTTATTGAAAGTTCGGTGTTGTCATCTTTGGAATCTGAAATTCGTGTAAGTGTAAATTCAGTCTACTGAAGTAGACCTGTGATGGCATATATGGATCCTCTGCGAACAAAGAATTTGGAGGTCACCACCTCCTACTGAGAGGCATTTTAGTGTGGGGGGAGGGCCAAATGTCCAACAGACTATCTTGATCCCTAAAACCAGACTTCTGCTTCAAAGGAGAACATATAGGCTGGCTTAGTACCCACTCTGGTCAGGAAATGAATGGGTCTGACTCTCAGGATTTCACCCTGAAAGACAATCAAATCGATCAAGGAGCCAATAGGCAAATCACAGTAAAAAAAACAAAAAAAAAAAAAAAAAAAAAAAATATATATATATATATATATATATATATATATATATATACACACACACACACACACACATACATATAAACATATATAATATATATTATATATATGTGTGTGTGTATGTGTGCATGTATGTATGTATGTATATGTGTGTGTGTGTGTGTGTGTGTGTGTGTGTGTGTATATATATATATATATATATATATATATATATATATATATATATATACACACACACACACACACACACACACACACACACACACATATATAGTACAGTTGTGTACACTTACCATAAATGTAGATGTTTGAGTTGATTTGCTGTTGCAGTCATCACACTTGGGTTATCTGCCTGCAGGTAGCCCTCAGTCGGCCTGAATACCAGAGACTTGGGATTTCTGCATCGGATGCTGTCGCCTCTTGCATAACGTCAGGTCGTCAGGGGTATAAAACATGCAGCCGACGTCATTACATCAGTTTTTCTTACCCCAGATGTCAAGAGCCCCCAAAATAGGAAGCAATTACATAGTGTGGAACACCTCCAGTAAAAAGTAAATACCATAGCCATAAGATATGGCCAAAAAGAGGATAGGTAGAAAGCATATAAGAGTTAGGGGGCTGGAGGGAGGGTAACCAGGACTGCAACAGTGAATACACTCGAACATCTACATTTATGGTAAGCGTACTCAACTGTACTATGTTCTTCGTGTTTCACCGTTGCAGTCATCACACTTGGGTTGATTCCCAAAGCTGAGAAAGGGTGGATGCAGTCAAGTAATAGTAGAGCTGGCTAGCAGGTCTTGTAAGACTGCTGTGGCAAATCCAGCTCTGGATTTAGAAAAGACAGGTAAGTGGTATTGCTTGGTGAAGGTGTGTACAGAACTCTAGGTTGCAGCTTCTGAGATGTCCCTGGCAGGGACTCCCCTGAGAAATGCTGTAGAGGGGAATCAGTTCTGATCCCCTGTGGGGTAGGTTTTCCATGGTGTTTGTAGCAGAAATGGATGCAGTGTGCTATCCATTTGGAAATGGTTTGCTTTGAAATGGCCTTGCCCTCTGCCCCTGTAGCAAAGCTGACTAGCAGCTGGTCAGATTTTCTGAAAGGCTTAGTTCTGTCAAGGTAGAAACTGAGTTGTCTGTGTACATCCAAAGAGTGCAGGATCCTTTCCCCTTTATTCTGAGGATTAGGGAAAAAGGTAAATGGATGGATTGGTTTAGAGCCACACTGATACCACCTTGGGCATAAAAGATGGGTTAGTCCTGAGGAAAACCCTGTCAGCATGGAAAATAATGAAGGGTTCCACAGCCATTAGTGCCTGTAACTCAGACACTCTTCTTGCTGAAGTGATAGCTAGAAGTAAGGCTGTTTTCCAAGAGAGGAATTTTAACTGTGCTGTAGCAGCAGGCTCAAAAGGCGGAAGTGTGAGCTTCTCTAGTACAAAGTTAAGGTCCCAGGCAGGGGTGGGAGCTCTCCTCGACAGTCTTAAATTGTTAGCTCCTGTCAGGAACTGTTTAAACAGAGGGTGAGAAAGGAGAGGTGGGTCAGTATTATAATGAGCTGAGATGGCCGAGGCATGAATCTTAATAGAAGAGGATAGGCCTTTGTGGAGCAGCTCTGCTAGGTAATCTAGGATTTGAGGTAAGGTGGGCACGGCTGTGTCTTTTCCTCGAGACTGGCTCTAAGAACAGTATCTTTTCCATTTTTCTGAATAGGATTTCCTAGTACTAGGCCTTTTGCCCACAAGGATGACGTCCAGCACCTGTTTGCTGAGGGTTGCTGGGGATGTACTCAGGGAATAAGCCAGGCTGCAAGGTTCAGGGTTTGCAGCTGAGGATGCAAAATCTGTCACTCCTGCTGGGACAGCATGGAGGAGGTCTGAGGTAGGTGCCAGGGTGGCACTGCTGCCAGACTGCGTAGGAGTGGGTATTAGTGCTGGCAGGGCCAGTCCAGTGCAATAAGGATGGTCCTTGGTTTGTCCTGTTTGATCCTAAGTAGTACTTTTGAGAGGGGAGAGGCAGAGGGGGAAAGGCATAAATTGAGAGGTTTTACCATGTAAAGGATAGGGCATCCACTTTCCATGCTTGACTGTGGGGATTTCTGGTGCAAACTTTCCTCAATTGATGGTTTTGGGGGGAGGCAAAGAGGTCCACCTCTGGTGTTCCCCACCTGTGGGTTAAAAGTTTGAATGAGTTGGGTTCCAGTTTCCACTCATGTGGGTCCAGGAGATATCTGCTTAAGTCATCTGCCAGTGAATTTTGTTTGCTTGGCAGGAATTGAGCTTGCAGATGCACTTGGTTGCTCAAGACTGTGTTCCACAGGGCCATGGCTAACCTGCAGAGTGGGTAGGAATGATCCCCCCTGCTTGTTTATGTACCACATAACTGTGGTGTTGTCTGTCTTTATCAAGAGTTGTCTTGGAAGGATAAGGTATTTGAAGGCTGTCATAGCACTCTGTACAGCTAACATTTCTTTTTGATTGATATGTAGGTGAATTTGTCCTGGGCTGCATTTGCCTTGAATGAATTTGCCAGCCACGTGAGCCCCCTGTGCATAGTCTGATGCATCTGTTGTCATGGTTTGGGCGGCGAGGGGTTGAGTGAAAGCGAGTCCCTTGTTGTGGTTGCAAGCCTCTGCCCTTAGACAAGGAATGATAGGAATAATTGTTTCCAGGCCCTGAGAATGTTGGCACCAGAGACTTTTTAAGTACCATTGATGTTTCCTCATATGCACTCTTGCATATGGAATTAGTAGAATGCATGAGGCCATGAACCCTAGGGCTTGCAGTATTTTTCTTGCAGATAGCTGAGTTCTGGTGGCCATTAGTTTGAAGTAGTTTGTCAAATAAACCTGCTTTTCTGGAGTAAGGACTGCCATCTGGGAAGTTGTGTTCAAGCTTGCTCCCAGGAATACAATCTTTTGTCTGGGCACCAGATGTGATTTCTTTTCACTGATGGTGTACCCCAGAGAAGTTAGAAGTCTCTTTACAAATGCCAGGTGTTGAAGTAGCAATTCCTGCCTGTCCACCTGAATCAGGCAATCGTCCAAGTATGGATAAATGTGAATTTGTCTCTGCCTGCAGTATGCAATGGCTGGAGCCAGGCACTTTGTGAATACCCTGGGTGCAGTAGATAAGCCAAAGGGAAGTTTAGAGAACTGACAGTGCATAGAGCCTGCCATAAAACGTAGATATTTCGTGCAAGATTCCCTTATGGGGATGTGCAGATAAGCTTCTTTTAGGTCTAGGGTGACTAGCCAGGAGTCCTTGGCTAGCATAGAAAACAGCTGTTGTAGTGTAAGCATTTTGAATTTTGGGACCACCAGGAAGGTGTTGAGAATGGACAGGTTCAGGATAGGGCACCAGGAACAGTCTGGAATAGAAACCCTGTCCTCTTTGCTCTACTGAAACAGGTTAAATAGCCTTGATTCTGAGAAGAGAAAGTACTTGCTTTTGAGCCTCTGCCCACTGGTTTGGAGGAAGGTCTTGCAACCCGCTTGGGGTTGGCAGTGAATGGAATTAGAATTTGTATCCCTGGGATACAATGTTTAGGACCCGTCGGTCCTGGGTAATGGACATCCAGTTTTTTGCATGCAGGGCGAGATTTCCTCCTAGGGGTGCAAGTACTTGGGCATGGCTGGGAAGGGGGAGCACTCCATTGTTTAGATCTCTGTGTACCCTGAGACTGTAGCCTTGGCGATCTGTTGCCCCTGGGTTTGGGCTAAGAAGACTTGGTAGGGAGTGGAAAGGACCAGTTTTTTTGAAGGCCAATGCCTACTGAATCTAGGTGTCTGTATCTGTAAGAAATCTTTAACAGTTTGCATAGATTTAGCTCCTCCATCTTGTTAAGAACCTTTTCTGCTTTTGTGCCAAACAAACGTTCCTGGTTTAATGGAGCATCTAGTAATTTTGCTTTGACATGGTCTGGCAAGATTTTTTCCTTCAGCCAGGCATGCCTTCTCAGTACAGACCCAGTGACAGCAGCCCTGCAAGATTCTTCTAAGGCATCAAAACCACACTGCAAAGTATGTTTACTGACTTGGTTTGCAGAATGCATTAACTCTTGTTAATCTTTATTTTCTGCAAAATCTGGAAGCACCAACATTTTTCACATAATTAGTTCCATAATATGCTGCTGGTACTTCAACATGTGAAACTGGCAATTTAAAGCCTTGATGGCAAAAGTTGCAGAGGTATATACCTTTTTGCCCCATCTGTCCAAAGCCCTCGAATCCCTGTCCAAAAGGATAGGATTTTTGGCTGTAGTAGCCTTAATACCTTTAGGTCCCTGGGAAATGGTCTCTGGATCCGCAGTCTGTAGTACCTGTCAGGCTTTCTAGGTGGTAAAGTATCAGGAGTAAGACTGGATTCCATGAAAACATCATCTACAATATCCAGGACACGGGGTATAGCCAGAGGCCTGTGCTGAGGCAAGTCCAAAAATTCTCTGTGTCTCTTTTTGGACTGTGGGTAGTCCTGGCATTCCCAGCAGAAATGCTCTCTTAAGATATGCAAGGTTTCACCAAAAGAAAAGCCCTCTGGAGGGGAGGCAGAGGGAATGGAATCCTCTGCAATCTAATCCTCATAGGTAGATAAGGGTATGTCCTGATAATTAGAGGGATCAGAGTCATCGGACTCATGGTCTTTTGAATCAGAAGGGAAATCAATTCTTTGTCTTTTAAAGGGGGAAGGTTGGCTTCCCCCCTAATTAGAGTTATAAGGTCTTCAGCCATTCTAAGCATTTGTTTCTGTGGCATGGAAGCTTGAGCATGCACTTTGGTCATCAGTTTTCTAGGCGTAGTGCAAACTCTGGTCCTGAGAAACTTGGTTGTTTTAGTCTGAACCAAAGTATTCGGTTTAATACGAACATCGGAAGGTTTGAATATACCCTCAGAAGCTGGTGCCTGCACAGCGGCTCCGGACCCATCCTAGGTAGAGACATCTGCAGGTTCCATAATCGAAGAAGCATCTTGTGGCATATCGGACTCCGAATGGGTCTCAGCAGTGGCCTGCGAATCTGCAGAAGTGGGTATGAGGGGCTATGAAAGCGCCTCACTGAGTACCGGCAGACTGGCGACTAGCTTAATGGAAGCGTCGTTGGCAGTTTTGGACCTATGCGGTCTGTCTCTGTCTTTATCCTTAATTTTTTCGGAAGATCTGTAGTCGGATGGCTTACCGAAGCCATTTCAGAATACGGAGAATGAGAGCGAAAGAATTTAGAAACAAAGATAGCCGACAGCGAGGGATGTCGTGGTCTGGGCCTAAACAGGTGATGCAATAAGAATGAAAATCTCTGAGAGGTATTTGCTTTCCACAGGCAAGACAATTGTTAACTTTTTCTGACATTGGTTAGAACAAGAAGAAAAGAATCCCCAATGGGGTACTTAGGTTTAGAAAACTTCAGGTTTGAAACTCAAAAAACAAAAATTTCAGGTAGCGGCTGACCGGCACTTGCGAACTGCTTCTGCTTTGGGCTCTTGTGTGGCAAGAAAAGCTGATGTAATGGCGTCGGCTACATGTTTTATACCCCTGATGACCTGACGTCATGGAAGAGGTAACAGCATGTGATGCAGAAATCCCAAGACTCTGGTATTTGGGCCGACTGAGGGCTACCTGCAGGCAGACAACCCAAGTGTGATGACTGCAACAATGAAACACAAAGAACATATATATATGTGTGTGTGTGTGTGTGTGTGTGTGTGTGTGTGTGTGTGTGTGTATGTGTATATATATATATATATATATATATATACATATATATATATATATATATATATATATATGTATGTGTGTATATATATATATATATATATATATATATATATATATATATATATATATATATATATATACGTGTATATATATACATACACACATTTGCACACTAGCACACACACACACACACACATATATATATATATATATAAAATTATAGATATAGATTGATATACAGATATGTATATTTCTGGATATCTTGTTAACAGCAAACCAAAACACAAGAGAAGGGGACAATATTTTATTTATTTTATCATTTGTTTACTGGGGACGTCCGATTGGGCTAGTTGCCCATTTTCAGCGGAGGCCTGGGCAGAAAAGCTCCACACAAAATAACACAATAGTACAGATCAGGAAAAATTTTTACAGAGTAAAAACTTATACAAAAAAATTACAGTATATAAACTTATACAGAAAATGCAGAAGGCGTGCTATACAAAGGAATACTATTCAATAATGTTTTCTAGTTGCATACAACAATATACAATAAAATATTTTATTGAAAGTTATATAAACACCAGAGTAGTAAATGGGAGAAGAGTTTTTTACTAGTTGCATACAACATACAATACATTTTATTGAGAGTTATATAAACATCAGAATAGAAAGTGGGAGAAGAGTTTGGGGGTGGGCAGAGGTGGAGTTCACCCTGGTGAGGAGCAAGAGCAATACCAGTTGCTCTTTAGATGTCTCTTTAGCAGGTATTTGAAATGTGCTTATATTCTGTGGGATAGTGCTCCATGCTTTATAGATGTGATTATAGAGTAAAGAGATTCTCCAAAGTTGTTGTTAGATTTTGTGACTTCTAAAAGTAGTTTGTGGGAGGACTGCAGTGTCCTGTTGTTGCGGTGGATTTGTACTTGTTTGTGCATAGCTGGGCATTTGTCAGGTAGATATACTACAGAGTGGGTTAGGGTAAGCTGGTTTAATGATAGAAGTTAGGTAGTTCTAGCCATTTGAGTTGTTTTAGAGAATGATGGGTTCTGTAGGGTAGGGTTGCGACAAATCATTTGCCATGCAAAGTGAAGCAACAATACATTTGGTATAATATTTCTCTTCTGCATCAAGTTTAAAAACTGTCACAAGAACTTAAATATTTCTGACACATTGTCTGTAGCCTACTACTGTTACATCAGTGTTTTTTTTTTCAACCTGGAATGGCCAACACACAAACAAAATTCCAGACTTCTGACTCTTCCCAATCACTGAATGTTTTTACAAACTTTTAAAACAATGACTTTACCACCATGTGCGCCTATATATTTATGATACTCCTCTGTCGAGGAGGGACATGCCTATGCACACTGTTACTTCAGGGATGACAGTTTAGTGTCTAAGCCACAGCACAGTCTCTTCCCAACAGTGATGCTATGCAAATTTCTGGTTGCCACTGTCCTGTTGCTGTCAATCAAAAGGCAGTGGTTAGGTCAAAGGCTACACATTGCTAGACAAGCTATCTAATGCAGGTCTTGATTGCTATTTCTCCTCCTTTTTTATTTATTCATTCATTTACATAATTTTGCATTTGAGAAAACAGTTACTTCTCTAGAAACACTCAGCATCCTCTTACTGTGATGAGGCATGATAGATGGAGTTGCTCATGTCTCACAGTAGCAAGTGTCAGCCAGTGGGATTCAGACTTAGAATTTTGGTAATCTGGTGCCCTGATTCACCCTTACATACCCCATATGACATGCCCCCTCTTGATTTGGCAGAAGGGACATAACTGCTGTTAGATGTACCAGAATTCTTTATATACTCTCAAAACATTCACTCTCTCCTAAAGTTGGGCCATGTTTATTCCTAAATACCACTCACTGATGCAATGGTACCATAATGACACAGACATACACAGTGAAAAGCTTTACAGGTTCCCATAG
Source organism: Protopterus annectens (assembly GCF_019279795.1). Taxonomy (NCBI): domain Eukaryota; kingdom Metazoa; phylum Chordata; order Ceratodontiformes; family Protopteridae; genus Protopterus; species Protopterus annectens. Next base: position 180,034,567 of record NC_056745.1, on the reverse strand, counting down.
CTGGACCAAGTTTAATCCTAAACACCACATACTGGTACACTGATATAATCATCAGCAGGACTAACAGTGTGTCACTTGACTAAAATTAGACTAATTTCTTTTGAATATAATTAATGGTGGTCTCCCCCACCCCAAGTGTGTTCCACATTGAGAACTGCTATGTTTGGGAAGCCACTATAACAACTTTGATCCAGTAATCTGCAAGACAGCCTAACAAGACCAACCTCTCAGTCAGGACCCAAATTACCTTAATTCACGTTTAGAAGGCCCTGTTCTAAAACAGAGTATTACCCACAGTTTGCCTCCCTGAAAATGTAATCTGTACATTACTGCTCTGCTAAACCCTGATGTTGGACTACAGAACATTAAGATTATACTGAGACCCATGGGGGGTGGATCAGACTGCATTCATGACATGCTATCAGCACAAGACAGACCGCAGTTCTTGTCACTGGTACAGACAGAATGCTGGGGAAATGTAAGTGTGCCAGAACAGCAGTCTAACTACCAGGAGGAAAGTTACAAAACATACACAGTGATAAGTGCGAAGAGGGTGGTGGCACTAATAGAATCCAGGGATGTTTTACTGAGGCTACAGCTGAAATACTGCTGAGATTTGGAAAACACGTGGCAGAAAAAGCAGACATGGACTACTAAACTGATAAAGAGAACTGAATACATGTGAGAGCTTGGGAATGTCTCCTTTTGAGAACAAAAGAGAGAGAACATAGTCACAGGATGGAGATACAAGTTAGTGATGAGAAGAATGACAGGGCTACAGCTTAGAAGGTAGAAAGGATGGCAGGGTTGCCACTGCCACATAAAGACAGAATTACAATGGATTTACAAAAAATAACTGCATAGAGATGGTGACAGGAAGATGGTACTGTTTTCCAGAGGAGATGATAGAACTTAAGAAAACAAAAGATTTTAAATTAACAGGGGACAGAAAATATATAGGTGGAAATGATTGGAAGGACAACTGAAAAGGGCTACCTGTGAAAAACTAAGAAGCTATATAAACTTTTAATCTCCTTTTTGTTTGTGTAACTACATATAAGTTTTAGTTTAAGTTATTCCATGAGGTTGGAAAAACCCATCCGCCTTCAGATAGCCCAGACGCTAGAGCCTAGCTCATTAACCAGTGGGTGCAAGGCACTGAAACCGATTCTGAACAGGGTTGCAGTTCATCACAGAATGTATTTACAAACTTTCTAATGCTCATCTACAGGCCATTTCAAGAACACCTTCACTCACTACATGTCTTTGGCAGGGAGGAGTGGACCGAAGCACATGAAGAAAATCCATGCAGATGCATGGAGGACTTGCAGCTCTACACAGAAGGCACCTTAGCTGGGAATCAAAATGGAGAACCTCTTGCTGTGAGACGACAGCACTAACCGCTCTGTCACTGCTCTACCTGATTGCAGAAATAATTTGTTTTAAAACATAAGCACTACAAAACATTACTGTAACAAAACAGTATTATGGGACAAAAAGGAATGCTTCAAAGAAAGCAAAAACCTTAAACTATACCACAGGTAGCAGAGAGGGGTACAGGTCAGCAATGCTGCCTCACAGTGCTTGGGATTCAATTCAGTTCCCAGCTGGCATGCATCCTGTGGTTGGTCTGCATGCTCTCCCTGCATACTCATGGCTTTTTTCCACAAAGTCTAGAATTTTCTTCTACATATCCTAAAGACATACGTATAGGTCAAGGATCAGTCTTTAAATTTCCTGTAGGTGTGTGGTACTAATACCCTGTTTGGGCTGGTCCTCTGCCTTACACTCATTGCATGCCAGGATAAGCTTTGGCAACCCTGTGGCCTTGACTAGGATGAAACAGGCACGAGAAAATGAATGGTATATATACACACACACACACACACACACACACACACACACAAACGTATACACCACACACACACACACACACACACACACACACACACACACACACACACACACACACACACACACACACACACACACACACACACACACACACACACACACACACACACACACACACACACACACACACACACACACACACACATTTTGACAACTGAAAGAACTATGAACATGTAGAAAATGTTCCATGGATTTACTTGGGTAAATGGCTATTTCTGCATGCTCCAGGAGGCTGTCATCCTGTAGCCTTTTTAAGAACTAATAGCCTGTAGAAATATTTTTGCACAGCTTTACAAAAAGGAAATGTCACTACAGCACATAAAGTACTGAGATAATCATGGTTTCTGAGTATGACGGATTATTCTGCTGCACTGGACACAAAGACTCCGTCTCTAGGCCATAGTATGCCCTTTAATAATCTCATGCCAATACCTTTGTTCCCTGAAGACCATCTAGAGCTTCTAAAAGATCAGGCATTAATCCTCTAACAGACAACTATTTCATTAACTTCCTCCTGATGCACCATCAAACTGTCTCCTACTTTTAAAACACAATTTTTGCTTGAGGTAGAGAGAATGAAGGAAGTTTTGCCTCTATTGTTACTTCGTTAGTACAAATAATTCTACCTCCAGGTGGCTGGCATCTGAAAAAATGAAACAAATCACTGACATGCTTAGAAATCTCAAACAAATGCACATTTTTAGCCATTAATCAAGAGCAGTTAAAATAATACAAAAACACTTGCGGGTATGGAGTTGTCCTTTTCCTATACGCGCACTTCTTTGCTCATCTGTCTCATGTGAGTCTGTAACACTTTAACAAAGACCCTGTTCAGTGAATGACTATTCGCCGAACTCACTTAAGCAAAATGCCATTTTAGGGAACAAGAAGTTATGTACTCACCATAACATTCGATGTATGTAGTCCATCTTGCCTTACATTCTTACCCCTGGGTCCGGATCTGAACCTCGGCTCTGACTCGGCCATACCCTAGCTCAAAGTTTTCAATTGGGTCATGGCTAAGAGGTAACCCAGCATGCAACAGTCCCATTCCCCAGATCTTGTTTGCTGCAACTGCACACACACACACACACACACACACACACACACACACACACACACACACACACACACACACACACACACACATACTGAGAAGAACAACCCCAACTGAAAGGACCACTGATATTAGAGACTATACCTCCAGGTCCTCAAGGAGGGGGTAAGGAGGGGGGGTTAGTAAGAATGTAAGGCGAGATGGACTACATACATAGAACGTTATGGTGAGTACATAACGTCTTGATGTTATGTAGTCCAATCTCGCCTTCATTCTTACCCGTGGGACAGCGTCCCTAGCACCTTGATCTTGGGTGGCTCAGTGAAAAATACTCTTGAGCACTGTGGAACCAAAAGAAGATCTGCCTCTAGAGACCAGATCTAATTTGTAGTGACTAATAAAAGTATCAGGCAAAGCCCATGTTGCTGCAGCACAAATATCATCCATAGACATCCTAGTCTGAAATGCAGTAGAGGTAGACACACTTCGTGTAGAATGAGCCTTTACTTTAAAGGGTAATTCTTTGCCATTGGAACCATAAATAAATGAGATGCAACTGGAGATCCAGCAAGACAAGGTTACTTTAGAGACAGGAACCCCAAGTCTAGTGTCTGAAAGTGAGACAAACAGTCGATCTGATTTCCTGAAATCTTTTGTCCTATGTAAATAGAAATGCAACTGTCTACGAACGTCTAGCTGATGAAACTTAAATTCTGCCTTGTTAGAAAATTCAGGAAAAAACAGAAGCAACTCAAATGGATTGGTTGATAATGGCAGTAGAAGCAACCTTTGGAATAAAAGAAGGATTGGTTCTTAAGGAGACCCTGTCTTTGTGAAACACCAAATAAGGTGGCTTAATTGATAAAGCTTGGAGCTCAGAGACCCGCCTAGCTGAAGTTATGGATACCAAAAATACAGTCTTCCATGACAAGAATTTTAGGTTACACATAGCTGTGGGCTCAACAGGAGCAAAGGTGAGCTTCTGTAAAACAAAATTGAGGTCCCATGGCATTACTGGATCAAAGACTGGAGGCTGGAGTAACATTGTCCCTTTCAGAAAGGCCCTACAAAGCCTATGAGCCATAAGGTTTGGCTCATTAGCAATGTGAAAGGTAGAAATCACTGCCAATTGCACTTTAATGGTTACTGCAGCTGATCCCTGACTGAACAGTTAAGAAAGAAATTCTAATATTGCCGAAATAGGAGCTGTATAAGGATCAATATGTCTTTCACGGGCTCAAATGGAGAATCGCTTCTACTTACTGAATCTTCCTGGTAGAAGGCTTATGGGAAGAAGACAGAATGTGGACCACATCCGGGGAAAAATCATGAAGCCTGACTAGGGACGGGAGCAGCCAAGCTGTCAACTTGAGGGTCTGGATGGAGGGAGGGAACTGTCCTGACATATGAGTCAGCAGATCTGGATCTGGGTCCAGAATCCAGGGATCGTCCATTAGACAGGGTTGAAGGAAGGGAAACCAAATCTGATGAGGCCAGTGTGGGGCAATTAGGATCACTTTGCTTCCCAGAGACTGTGCTTTCTGAATTACCTTTGATATCAGAGGAAATGGTGGAAAGGCATAAAGAAGACAGGAGGGCCAATCGTGAACCAGAGTGTCCCTGGGTGTCTCCCCCTCCGGGGAGATAAGGGTGAAGTAGCTGCTGTATTTGGCATTGAGGGGGCTGGCAAATAGATCGCAGCAAGGCTGACCCTATCTGCGGAATATCTTTTCTGCAACATATTTGTTCAGGGACCACTCATGAGGCATTAGGATAGCTCTGCTCAGCCTGTCGGCAATCACATACGACTTCCCTGGCATACGCACTGCAACTAGAAAGCGTTGGGAAGACACCGCCCACTGCCAAACTTGAAGTGCCTCTCTGCAAAGGGGGTATGATTTGGTTCCTCCCTGCTTGTTCAGATACCATACCACTGACATGTTGTCCATGTGGATTGCAATTGTCCCTAGAGGGAGAAAGCTCTGAAGTGCTTGCAATGCTAATAGCACTGCTCTCATCTCCAAGACATTGATATGCAAATGGGTCTTGTGATCCTGCCACGTGCCTTGGACTGTCCTGCCGAGCTAATGCCCCCACCCAATCTGGAAGGCATCCATGGTCACGGTGGCAACTGGAGAAGATGGTACAAAAGGCTTGCCCACATTGAGATTGCTGGCCTGAAGCCACCAGTGTAGATCCTGCTTGCATGTGTCCGTAATCAGAATAGAATGGGAGAGTGGAAGATACTGTAGTGACCACTGGGTGACAAGCAGCCACTGAAAAACCCCCATGTGTAGTCTGGCAAGGGGAACTAGCATGATCATGGCAGCCATGGTCCCCAATAACTTGAGGGCCACTTTTGCCTTGACCTTCCTCAATGGTAGTAAGGTGTAGACCTGCTGTTGTAGAGCCTGAATTCTCTTTTCTGGTAAGAAGACCCTCATGAGCACTGTATCTAGTTCGGCGCTGATAAAAGTGACATGCTGTGAGGGCAACAAAGCAGATTTTTCCCAGTTTAGAGTAATTCCTAACCTTTGGCACAGTATAATGGTGGCGTCCCTGGTCTGTAACAGTAAATGCCTGGTGGTAGCAGAAAGGAGCCAGTCGTCCAGGTATGGAAACACTTGGAATCCCTGACATCTCAAGTGAGTTGTTACCACTGCCATGCATTTGGTGAACACCCTGGGGGCTGTGGTGAGACCAAAGGGCAGGGCGTGAAACTGAAAATGACTGGCTCCCAGCTGGAAGTGTAGATGACTTCTCGATGCCCTGTCCATCTTGATATGGTAGTAAGCATCTTTGAGGTCGATGGAGCACATCCACGCATCTTTCCCTAACAGAAGGAGTATTGACTGTAAGGTGACCATGCGGAACTTGGACTTTTGTACATGAAGGCTCAATCGGCTGAGATCCAAGATGGGTCTCAGGTCCTCTGTTCTTTTTGGCACCAAAAAGAATCTGGAGTAAGTCCCTAATCCTACTTGGTCTGCGGGGACAGGCTGGATGGCTCTCTTTGAAAGCAACTTTTTTATTTCTAAAGTTGCAGAATCCCTTTGACCGGGTGGAACATCTGGAATTATCTTGGTTGGCAGGGGAGGAGAAGAGAAGGGAATATGCTAACCTCTGGAAATTATCTTTACAACCCATTCGTCCTGGGTGATGTTTTGCCAGGCTTCTGGGAATAAAGAAATGCGACCCCCGACCGGCTCCAGAGATGCACAGTCGGGCCTCCTTTCAGGAACACTGGTAGGGAGAACAGTGAAAGGAATCACGGTCCCCCTGGTTACACGGGCCTCCTCTGCCTCTATGGTGGCATCTACCTGAATTTCCACCCCCTCCCCTGCCTCTGGAGGGGGAATCACTTTGGGCATCTTGAAGAAACCTCTGCGACTTCCTGAACCACATTTTCCCACCCTTCTGGCCCTTGTGTAAGGTCTAGAAGGCATGGAAAAATGGACTCCCACGGCAGACATGGTGTTTCCTTCCTGCTCGCACCTAGTGAGACAGGGTTTTTCCTTCCTGCTCACACTGTGTGAGAGTGTCTTTTATCTTGGTTCTGAATAACGATGAACCATCAAATGGGGCATTGGTGAACGTAGACTTGAAGGCCTCCACGAAGTTACACAGGTGCATCCAGGAGTGTCTCCTAAGAGTGACTCTGTAACCCGCTGCCCTGCTCACTCCATCAACTGTGTATGAGATCATCTTCATGGAGGAGTTGGTAAGGGAATTTAGGGTAGACATCTGTGCATTGACCTTCTGTGCCACGACATCAGAAACATTACTTTGTAGAGAATCTCCAAGCTCTTTTAGGAGATCTCTCTGAAGCCTTGTAAAATGAGTCAAGTAGTTCAGCAACCGCAGAGTAAAGGCCGCTGAGGTAAACACATGCTTCCCATACCTGTCCATGGCCCGGGACTCCTTGTTAGGCTGATGGACGGTAGACGAAGTTTCAGCAAGTTCCTTCTTGGTGGCTGCTGCCACCACCATGGCATCTACTGGAACACCTTTCGTCAGATATTCCTTGTCTGTGGGAGCAGACAAAAACTTATTGGGTCTCCTAGGGACCTGTTCCACAGTGTCAGGAGTTTCCCACACCTTTCGACAGACGAGATCTAGTAGCTCATTGAAAGGGGGAGACACCCAAGAGGCAGACGGTTGAGACCCGCAAGCCTTCAGGAACACCGACTCCTCATCAGAAGGGGATTTGGAGGGCCAGACGCCACTCTGCTTCAAGATCTCCAGGATATCTGAAAAAGAGATATCTTCAGAAAATGACTTGGGGGACTCCTCTGACTCGTCAAGGTCAGTGTCCCTCGTGAGAGACTCATCCGGGGAGTCGACATGTTTCCTCTTACACAATCTCTTTCTGGTGGGCTCCTCAGGCAAAAACTCTGGGCAGATGTCAGAAAGTTGGGGACCACTCTTGGAGGTATCCTGAGGCCTTGGGTCTCCGCTGTTCATGGATAGAGGGTGATCTGAAACTGAAACCAGTGCCGGAGGGGGCAGAGTGTTGGCGCCGTAGGATGCAGCTGACGACCTTGTCAGCACGCTCCTCATAACCTCGAAGGCTGATCCCCCCGGCTCCGAAGGTCGACTAACCATAGATACTGTAACAGACCTTGACACAGAGGAGATGAGGTCCGAAGCAGATGTTGGGTCCAAGCAAACCCAAGCCGAAGCACTGAGAGGAAGGCTCGGAACCGACGATCGATCCGAGCCCTCTCCCTCGGTTACGACTGGGGAACTGTGGACCCTCGACCCCATGGACAGAACCGGCAGGGTCGGAGCGGAAATCGGAACAGAGATGCCAGGTGAAGCTACTGGAACTGACCTAATGGCACCTGACAGAACTGACCACTCTGGCTCCGAGGCCTGAGAAAGGCTCAGAGGAGGAACAACAAACGATGAAGGGGCCATGGTCTCTGGAGCAGACTGGGATGGAGCCAAAATCAATTTGGCCAGCACCGATGACTGAAGCAGTTTCTTCACAACTCTACCAACTTCCTCATCGGAAAGGGACCTGGAGGATATAGTTGGAGATCTGGATCTCCCTACAGAGGGAGACTGACATGAAGGAGAACCCAGTCAAACAACTGTAGACCGGCACCGAACCAAAATATCCGTGACCGGCTCCGAAAGGCTGGGAGCCGATACAGACTTAGTCAACACACCACATTCTGTCGGCACCGAAGCCAATGGAGCCGAAGAAGGAGAAGCTGTTTTAACAACTTTCTCTGGCGGCTCCGAAGAAACAGACGGAGCCGGAGAGCACTTCTTAGCAGTCTTTCTGTCCTTTTTAGCTGGAGAGGATATGGTACTGGATAACTTAGCCAAGTCTTCCTCGAAGGAGTTTTTAAACAGTCCTTTCAGGATGAGCTTGTTCTTCCTCTCCTGTAGCATGCGGGGACTGAAGGAATGACAAAACAAGCAGGACTCTTGGAGGTGAATAGCCCCCAAGCAGTACACGCACACAGAGTGCCCATCAGTCAAAGACATTTTATTGTTGCATTCAATACACTTCTTAAAGCCCGAAGGCTTGTGTTCCTTAGAATCCTTAGACATGTGTATAAGGAGTACACACACACACAGCTGCAAAACCACACGTACACACAAAAAATCTAATTAAAACCCCGCGCAGGAAACTAGAGCCTCTAACTAAAACGGCCTAGTAACCAACGGGAACAAAAACTACAGGGAGGACTAGGTCCTCTAATTTAAACGGGCTTAGCCTGGGGAAAATAAAGACAGGATAATACCACTATCAAATGACAAAGACACCAAATAAGTTACAAGTAACAGAAGCACAACTCAAAGACACCACATGGAAAACAATGGGGAGGACTAGGTCCTCTAACTGAAACAGGCCTAGTCCGTGGGAAGAAAGGGAGTGGATGGGATACCAAAAAACAGCCAACTAAAAAGACCACACAACCAGCCTAGAGAGACATACACACAGTAGCTATGAAAATAGCCATTTTAGATCAACAATATCCAAAAAACTTAGGAAAAAATATACTTAGCCACGGCCAAAAGTGAGACATCTGAGCGTAATGAGTGGCAAACGAGATCTGGGGAAATGGAACTGTTGCATGATGGGATACCTCTTAGCCACGAGCCAAGTGAAGACTTCGAATTAGAGTATGGCCGAGTCAGAGCCGAGGTTCGGCTCTGAACCCAGAGGTAAGAATGAAGGCAAGATTGGACTACATAACATCAACCGTTTCAGTGAATTTTTTCACAGGGAAACAAAGTAATTGGCCATCATCGGGAATTTGCCCCTTTCCCCACTGTAGTGCAATCTCGGAGTTGGTATATTTAGTTAAGGAGGGTGTGGGGGGGCTCAGCCATCCCCCCCACATTGGTGGGTGTGGGGCGTGACGCCTCCCCATTTTGCTGAGTTTTAAAATGTATAGTGTTTGTTACGGTAAGTAGCTAGCTCTGGCCCACTAGTTATTTTCCCTGTGAAAAAATTTGCTGAAATACAAACAAACAAACAAGTCATTTGCTAAAATGATGTTTCGCTCAAGTGGGTTTGAAGAATAGTTATTTTTCTGAATAGGCTATTCGACAAACTGACATACACCTGTCTCATGCATCCTACATAAAAAGAAGTGCATACAGGTGCTGATGGGATCTGGCGAATGCGCCTGCTTCTTGCAGAACCACCTTTGTTACTCCTGCTATTACAGTTCTGATCAATACTGAGCTTCACGCTGACTCTACAATCCAAAAGGAAACAAATTCTAGTATGCCGCTTCCCCTGCTTTCACCCCTTCCCCCAAATGTGGATCCTCTTAACTTAAGTTTCCTGTCAAATTCAGGTCCTTGATACGACAAGTGGCAGCCTTTTTATTTTTTTGCTAATTAGTGCAGCACAGTGCACCCTTAGGGCCACTGCCTGTATCAATAAGCCTTACTTTCCTTGGGTTTGTAAATTATATTGCGTTTTACACAATAATCGGTTTCTTATTTCAAAGTGCTACCTTTCCGGTGATAAACGTGATTATGAAGAACAACAAACATTCACCATCATTACTAATACTATTTCTGTAATGAAAGCAATATTCCTGTAAAAGCTCCTGAGAATGGATTTACAGTGTCACCATGAAATTCACTGTCATCCACTGGTAATAACAGGCTTCTAACTTTATTCAGCACTGCATTTGACTGACTTCTAATCTAATACAGGGTGGTGGAATACACATGAAATGATACAAATATAAGCAGAAAAATAAACAGAAGCAAACAAAATTACTATTGAATCTTCTTATAGCCTGAAACCTTCAGTCTTTAAGATAATGTCTTTTCTAAGCACATGAACTTTAAGAAATGACTTTACTAAGGCAAGTATTATGACAGCTTTCTAAACTGATTATGGCATTTAGTAAGCTATGACCTCAATTTCTGGAACTTATCTGCCATGCTGTATGAACAAGGTATGGGTGTACTGAAATCTGTCACTCATGCCCACAATCTCAATGACTGCACACAAGCTCTGCAACACAAGATTAACATTATGGTGTCATTAAGTGCAAGATTATGACTAGAAAAATTAAAAAAAAAAAACAACAAAAAGAGGGTATGACTGAAAAAATATATGGGTTCTTCTGTCTTTTCCTGTGCTTTGTCAACAAAATAAACAACAAACAAAAAAATCTCTACTTTACTATGACCGCACATACATTTATATAAAAAATTATTGTCCTAGAAAACAAAATGTACAGTGCTGTGCTGTTTTGTCTTCTGTGTTATGTGCCTCACAAGGTAAAATCCTCTAACCATAAGAAACAGAACCCAGCAGGTTCATATTAACTATAGAGTATGGGAACCACAGTGGTGCAGTGAATTTAGTGATGTTGTTTTTCAGTTTCAGGGTCAAGTTTTCAGTTCTGGGCTTCAGACATTATCTGGGAAGAGCAACTATGGTCTGTCAATGTGGACCACTCTGCAGATGACTTCCTTTCAAAGATATGCAGCTTTGGTTGACTGGCTACACTAATAAAATAATTCATGTCATGTTATGTCCAGTGAAATTCATTTTCCCTGAAAGTAAGCCCTTGTTTCAGTGGGACTAACCATATATAAAGGATTACAAATAAAGTAGATAGATGAATCAATCAGTTCTCTGTTTCTATGAAAAGTGGCATCAGATTAAAGATACCACCACATATAGACACGAACACTGGTATCACTTCAGCTGACATCTGTTCGTGGAAGTGAGTGAGAACTATGGTACTTATTTGTGGCTCTTGTTTGTTTTTTTTGCTCCCCTTCTGTACCATTCAGCATTCCACTGGATGGCACCTGTCGCTATGGGTCTAGTAATTGCTGGCCCCTGCCCCTGGACTTAATCTGGTGTATTGCTGTGGCTGGTCACAGAACAGGCATATGGGGGGGGGGGTTCAATTTGTCTGTAAATCAGTCCAGGAAGGGGGCTACTTTATGCCCTTCCTGTTTCAGTCCCCTCTTCTATTTGTGAGCCCATGATTTAGCCTGGGGGGGTGTAGAATGGAGATGTGTGGCATTTTGTCCTGCCGCTGCAGCAGTGCAGCTATGTCTCCATCCTTAAACTCCTCTTGTTGGCATGCCTAGCTTGTGCCATCCCACGCCTCCACCAGGGATCACTACGGGCACTCATGGACCTTCCTACCCACCCCCTGGCATGGCTACACCTATCCCTCCCTGCTGTTCCATCAGTCACCTGAGGTGCTAATCAAACCCAGGTCGCCTGGGCCCTAGTCAAGGCTTTATCCTTCTACAGCACCAGAATGGCAAAACTTGCGGCTCTTGTGATCCCAGGCCAGTGGGTAATTTCTAAGTTTAAACAATCAATAAGGTACCTCATACTAAGCACATACAGATCCATAAAAAATATAGGAAGGATAGCTATTAATAACAAAAGCTGTGTCATGAAGAAGCCTTGTCTTTAACTGCCAGACATCGCTGAATGACCTTTTTATGGCAGATACAAGATGAAACAGGTTATAACCTACAATCTGCCCACAATATACAGAAAAAAAAGCAATTAACTCACTGTTGTAACATCGCTGTGCTGACAAAAGGCTGAATAAAGTTTGCTGCAACATACATAAGATAGGAGAATGATTCCACATCGCAGAATGTTATGTTCCTAATTTCTTGTTCTTTTTTACTTAAAAAAAACTTTTCAATAATACAGCCTCAAAAACAAGCAATTGGTTATGCTTGTAACCATGTTTCAGAACTGTTATGTAGGATAAACTCTAGGCTATGAAAAAAGATTTAAACCATGGAGTCTGTCTGGCTAGCCTTTCTATCTTATGCCACACACATTCAGCAACCTGATACAGTTAACAGTATCAATTATTTTTCCCCAAATGTGCCTCAAACAAATGTTTCCCTTACCAGCATTACTGGTCTCATTTAAGCATTTTATTCATGTAAATATTGCATCTCAGACTGCCATCACATTATCACTCACCATTACTTTTTCTGGCAGTACCAGGGCAAAATGGATTTAACTTTAATCTGGTATTTATAAATCTGCAGCAGATGGTTATTAAAATCTGCTTGTTGATTTTCACTTGGAGCGATATGCAAAAAGTGTACTACTGAAAGGGTTAATTAATGGTTTCTTGCTGATTGCAAAAAACTCAGTACAAATTCTGAATGTTATGTTGAAAAACATTTCTCAAGAAGACAGCTGATTTACACTGTTTCATATTGGTCAGAGAAAAAAAGCCCAAAATTCCCTAGGACCTTTTTGCTCTTTAGTTGGAGCCTATTTATTATTCCCATCATTTTCCACTATAACTGTCTTCTTGGTATATGTACATGACAATAAAAGACAATATTAAGCATGCCTTAGCAAATACAGAAATGCAAAGCCTGGATGGTCAGACCTCTGAAATGTCCCCATTTTGGAGGAACATTCCTATTTTCAGGATTGATTTACTCCGTCACATGATGTACCTACTTTTGGAGTTGTGTTGCTATTTTCAGGCTTATTTATAACTCCACACAATTTTTTTGGACCCCCCCCCCCAACACACACACACACACACACACACACACACACACACACACACAGACACAGTTCAAAATACCAGTGGCACTAATACTTTAAAGAAAGACAATCCAGATGTTACAGCTTCCTTTTTCTGAAACAAAAATGAATGACTGTGTGAAGTAGATGATTTTGCAGTATTATTCATTAAAAGTCTACAGACTTTATACTCTATTGACACCACACTTATATTTTACTCACGGTCATTTTTTTAAACTTGTGTTTCTGAGTAGTATCCCACAATCCTACCACAAGTGGGAGGGGCTACCTGTTATTAGGGATTCAAATTTATGCTAATTAATTGTCTAAATGTTTGACTGGCTGTACCTACTTTTCAAGAGCCCTTGTTTCTGTTTACAATGTCTGGAAGTTCATAGGTTCATAGGTTCATAGGTTTATACTAGGCTATCTGCCCTAAGGCATTTATAAGCCAGCCCAATTTCAATTACTACGCCACTGCTTATATGAATAAACTTCTTCTTCTTGTTGTGCCTCTGTCCAGCAGTGACCCAGAGATGATTCCCGGGTAAACCTCGATCTCCCATCCACAGGTCTAGATTTCTCTTGAACAGAGTCAGCCGTGCTCTGCCTCACATGGAAGGCATTTTATTCCACAGCATAGGGTCTCTGAGTGATAAATCTATCCCTCCAGCACATCCTATTTATATCCGTGCTAAGGTTTAAAGTCGCTTGCTCTAGTGGTTTTGGTGGATTTGGATTTTTGAGGTGGAGCATGTCCATTAATTCCGGGACATGGCCTTGTATGTCAGGCACATGTCACCTCTGAGCAGGCGGTATGCGACTGAATAGAGCTGGAGTTTCTTCAATCTGGCAGCATATGACAGATTTTGGAGTCCTATCCTTTTGGTGAGGAACTTTTGGGGTCTCTCCAATTGCTGCAGATGTCGGGTGAGATACATCCGAATGGGGCATTGTACTCGATCATTGGTCTGATAAGTGAAGAGTACAGAACAATGACCTCATTAGATCTGGATGTGAATCCCTTCATGATCAGGTGGGCAATGTAGAAGGTCTTTCTAACCACTTTAGCAATGTGAGTGTCAAAAAGGCCACTGTCAACCTGGGTCCCCAGGTCCCTGATAACCTCTTCTGTGCTTAGTGGATTGCCACCTATATGGTAGCTTAGGGTTACCTTGTTTTTCCCGAAGGTATGACTATACATTTTTGGCGTTTAACTTCAGGCCATGGCTCTGGCACCAGCTATCTGTTTCCGTGAGTCCCTTCTGAAGGATATCAGTGTCCGATGCACTTTCCACTATGGCGCCCAGTTGCAGTCATCTGCAAACTTTGTCAATAAGTCCTCCCATGTTGGCCTGTACTTCTGAGAAGTAGATGCCAAACAATAGGGGAGGACCGAGCCCTGTGGGACACCACTTGTGACCGGCTTGAGTCTGACACAGCGCCAGCAACTCTAACCCTGTGGGTTCTGTCCTTAAGCCAGTTTGCAACCCATCTTGTGACATATGGGTTTACATTTAAGCTGGTAAGTTTTCTACAATACCCGAGGTGGGTATTGTGTAGCTTCTGCAAAGGTCAAGGTAGGCTGTATGGACTGCCTTTCCCTCATCAATGGCCTTGGTGGCTATTTCGAAGAAGTCGACCAAGTTCAAAAGGCATGATCTTCCCTTGACAAAGCCAAACTGGGTCGGGTCCAATGTCTGCAAGTCCCCTATATCTTTGTTTATGAGCTCCATTATGATCCTCTCCATAGCTTTGCAGACTAGACTTGTTAAGCTTATGGGGCGGTAATTACCAGGGTCCGTAGAGGCGCCACCTTTGTGGAGTGGGACCACAGTTGCCGTACGCCGCTCCTTGGGCACGTATCCTGTGGATATTGTTGACAGGCATGATGGTGTGTAAGGACTACTTAGCTCACCAGGTCCACCAATTTCAATTACTACAGATGCTGCTTTATCAATAAACTGATTCTCTCAATCTTAAAACCAATCCCAAGCATCAACAGCACAGGTAGGGTTGAGCAAAACTGGTGGTTGTCCAGGATGTATGCTGTCAGGGGTGTGACTACGCGCTTCAGAAGTGCAGCCAATCATATGCAACTGCAGTACCGGTATTCATTTTAGCATGCACGACTGATACAGTGACTCCTTATATGAATGCCTTTTATACATTTTTGGTCGTCAATTTTTTTTTTCTGGGGTGGGAGGCAATCTGGGAAATGCCCAGGACACTAACTGACAGCTCTGCCAAACATTCTTAAAAATATTGCTGCAATTTCAAATCACTCAACCTTGCTTTTTTATGCATGTATAATTACTAAAATCCTGACACTGGAGCTGAGCAACTCACTCTATTCCTTTTAATGATTTCCTCTTGTTTTACTTACATCTCTTGTCTGAAGTCTGCTGTCTCTTAACAATTTTGTTGATTTTCTTTACATGCTTTTTGAATATATGCCCCCCACAGATAAAAAAAAAAAATCAGCTGTTCCTGATACCCCTCTTAAGTCTCCAGGTCTTTGAAGCCAACTGTTCAAAAATCTACTTCATGGGCTCGTTACCATTTTAATCAGCTTTACAAGAAAGTCATTTTTAATCAAACTCTTCCTGTGTCTCTCTCTTTGTACACCCTGAGTTCAGGGTTTTCAGTCATTTAACTACCATTTGAAGAGCTGAACAGTCAGTGCAGAACAACGAGTAAGACACTGAGATTCAGAGTCACAAACACTTGCACACTTTGTGATCTTGGGAAAGTCGCTTAACTCCTTTGTATTTCTGTGTTTCGCCTAATGAAAGAATGGTAGTGTCCCAGTACTATTGCTTGATTATAACAAATGCAAAAATATTTCCACTCAGTGTTTTGCTTCCCTTGCTACACATAAGTCTGGGACTCTTGGAAAGCAATTCACAATCTTAAGTAGCTACTGCCTCTTATGTTAAGCTGATAGGGCTACCAAACAGTGATGCCAACAGACAACTCTCAGTCAACTTTTGCGATATCTGTCCTACTTGCAGAAGAAGCAGTCTGAATGCAGAGCCTTGGGAATTTTGCAGATGTAACCAGTACACATCTTCCAACACAAAAGCCTAGCCTGACTGGTAAATACAGTCATAATTTCTATAGCAAAATCCTTAACTGATCATTTCAGAAGAATTTTTTTCAGGCTTTCAGTCCCACATTTTACTTGGTGTGGACAATTTTTGCTAAGTCTGAGGTCTGAGCTATTTTAAAGGACTATCTACAAAATTTCAGAATTAGACTCTTTCTCTACATGGCTGTAAATTGTAAGGGTGAATGCCCAAAACAGTGAATGTTCTTTTTTTCTTTATTTTGGTAGCTGCCAGGTGCCTTGCGTGCAAGAGCACAGTACAGTGGGTCTGGGGTTTTTTTCGGGGTTATATATTAGCATAATTAGAGTGTGGAGTGAGTAAGAGAGGCTTTTCCACTGTATTTATGATCATTCTATCTGTTTTTTTTGCCTTTTGAGCATTTGCTATTTGATGGGACACTCCTCTTTCCATACATACATGCAATGTGCATATATTTTTTCCAGTTTACCTCTATGCTTCCCACCATTACAGCTCTCATAACAAACACTGAGGACCATTTACAACTTCTCATATCAGCGACACACTCTTCTGATGATATGCAGTAAACACTACACTTAAGGAGAATGAACATTTCGGTGGTCTACATGTTTTTTATGGTTGAAACATTCAACTGCAAAGTTATACGGTACAAACGAATCCTGTCCATGTTTTGTACTTCAAAAATCTGTCTGTCTCATTTTTTAAGATAATGGCATGTTAATTAGCTCTGATTTGGGAATTTGCATTTCAGATTAAGGAAAAGTACAGGGTAGATTATCAATAAGGCAGGCAATTTTCTGTGCCGTTTACTGGTTATTTAATTTTATGCCATTTCCTCAAGTGTGCTAAAGCATATGGTGCACATTCGTTGAAAACCTCCTACTGCAAACATTGTGCCCATTTTTGTAGGTGACACCTGTATTTTGAAATGGAATCAATTAAAAGCCAGATCTTATTTATGAGTCATGCAGTGGACCATCTGCCATTTTAGCTGTACCATTATGAGTAGCAAAAATAAGGTATTACACTGCAGAGCATTTTGCTTTCCCCGCCTCTCTTTTCTCTGCTCCCTTTGGCCATAGTCTGTATCAATGACCACAGAAGCTTTACATGGTAAATGATGTTGACCGCATTCTATACTCACTACCCCACTAAGGACAGTAATTCTTGCTCTACTGAAACAGCTTACCTCGGCCTGGATGAGGGACGTTGGCCAACGTCACTCCAGAACTAAAAGTAAAAAGTAGCAAGTATTCGTTTGATAATTAGTATGATTGCTACTTTCTTTTCAATTATTAAAACGTTGTGCTTTGTATAAAATTCATGTCCCTCTAGAGCACTGATACATGTTGACCTGGTCAGAAGAGCATTTGTCTAGTCTATTGGTACTATATTTAATAATGTAACTTATACACATATGTATATGTCTGTGTACAAACACATAGGTGTGTATGTGTGTGTGTGTATATATATTCTACATACATATATATATATATATATATATATACACACACACACACACACACACACACACACATATATATATATATATATATATATATATATATATATATATATACACACACACAAAACGTACATACAAATGCACGCGAGTGCGCACACACACAAACACGTGTGTGTGTATGTGTATATATATATATATATATATATATATATATATATATATATATATATATATATATATATATATATATATATATACACATACATAGACAGACACATGCAGACGCATAGTGTGTGTGATATTCAGGAAATGTTTCCTAGCATGTCACTGTCTAATTTTACACACTGCAAGAGCCCACTTTAGTTTCTGCAGAGTTTTCATGTAGGGGAAAGTACAGTTGTGTACACTTACCATAAAAGTAGATGTTCGAGTGTATTCACTGTTGCAGTCATTACATTTGGGTAATCTGCTTGCAGGTTGCCCTCAGTCAGCCTGATTAACAAAGTCTTGGGTCCTGCGTCGGTTGCTGTCCCTTCTTCCATGACGTCAGGTCATCAGGGGTATAAAACATGCAGCCGACACCATTACATCAGTTTTTCTTGCCCCAGATGTCAGGTGCCCCCCTAATGGGGAGCAAATAAACATAAAAACACAAAGGTATATCTCCAACAAAAAGCAAATACACCAAAAAGGCTTTTAAGCATAGTAAAGGAAAGTAGAGGTATAGCCAGAAGAAGTTAGGGGGCTGGAGGGAGGGTAACCAGGACTGCAACAGTGAATACACTCGAACATCTACATTTATTGTAAGTGTAAACAACTGTACTATGTTCTTCATGTTTCACTGTTGCAGTCATTACATTTGGGTAGATTCCCAAAGCTATGGTTGGGAGGAGGAGTTTATATAGCATTAGGGTCAGCTATAAGGCCCTGCAAGACAGCAGCAGCAAAGCCAGCTCTGGATTTAGAGAAAATTGGCAAATGATAATGCTTGGTGAAAGTATGTACAGAACTCCAGGTAGCAGCTTCTAGGATGTCCCTGGTAGGAACACCTCTGAGAAAGGCTGCAGAAGTAGATGCAGCCCTGGTGGAGTGAGATCTGATCCCCTGAGGGATAGGTTTTTCATGGTGCTTATAGCAGAAATTAATGCAATGGCTTATCCATTTAGAAATGGTTTGTTTTGAAATAGCCTTCCCCTCTGCCCCTGCAGCAAATGCTACCATCAGTTGTTCAGACTTTCTTCGAGGTTTAGTCCTGTCCAATTAGAATCTAAGTTGTCCGTGCACATCCAAGGAATGCAGAATCCATTCCCCTTTGTTCTGTGGATTGGGAAAGAAGGTTGGCAAATGAATGGACTGATTAAGAGCCACACTGGATACCACCTTGGGCATGAAGGATGGGTTGGTCCTGAGTGACACCCTGTCCGCATGAAAGATGATGAAAGGCTCCACTGCCATAAGGGCCTGTAATTCAGATATCCTTCTAGCTGAAGTGATCGCTAAAAAGAAAGCTTTTTTCAAAAAAAGAAATTTTAAGTCTGCAGTAGCAGCTGGCTCGAAAGAAGGTAGAGTGAATTTCTCCAATACAAAGTTAAGGTCCCAGGCAGGGGTTGGAGCTCTCTTGGGTGGTCTCAAATTTTTGGCCCCTCTGAGGTACTGCTTGAGCAGAGGAAGAGAGAAGAGGGGAGGTTCTGTGTTATAATGAGCTGAAATGGCTGAGGCTTGGATTTTAATGGAGGAAAAAGACAGGCCCTTGTGAAGCATCTCAGTTAAGTATTGCAAAATCTGAGGTAAGTTGAGCACTGCTCTGTGCTCATCCCTTGAGATTGGTTCCAGGCACAGAATCTTTTCCATTTTTCATCATAAGATTTTCTAGCACTAGGCCTCCTTGCCTCTAAGATGACATCCATCACAGGTTCGCTGAGGGAATAAAATAAAATAAATAAATAAATGATAAGGGTGAGTTTAAGTAATTAGCCCGGCTGCAAAATTCAATGTTGGAAGCTGAGGGAGCAAAATCTGGTTCTCCTGCTGAGACAGCAGGGAAGGGGTCTGAGGCAGGTGCCATGGAGATAACTGTGACACTCTGGGGTACCAGTGTTGGCGCGGCCAGTCTGGAGCAATCAAAATCATCCTTGGTTTGTCCTGTTTGACTTTTAATAGAACTTTGGAGAGCAGAGGCAGCTGGGGGAAGGCGTAGACTGATAGATTTTTCCAGCTGAAGGACAGAGCATCCACTTTCCAGAATTGTTTGTGGGGAGTCCTTGTGCAAAATATGTCCAACTGGTAGTTCAGGGGGGAGGCAAATAGGTCTATATCTGGGCTCCCCCATTCGCTTGTCATCATGTTGAAAATCCTTGGTTCCAGTTTCCACTCGTGTGGGTCCATGAGGTTTCTGCTTAGTCCTTCTGCCAGTGTATTTAATTTTCCTGGCAGGAATTGAGCTTGTAGGTGCACTTGGTAGCTCAAGGCTATGTTCCACAATGCCATGGCTAGTCTGCAGAGGGGGTAGGATATACCCCCCTGCTTGTTGATGTACCACATAACCATGATGTTGTCCATCTTTACCATTAGTTGTTCTGGAAGAATGTAGTCCTTGAAGGCTGTCAGAGCATTCTGTACAGCTAACATTTCTTTTTGATTATGTTCAACCAACTACAAGTGAAGAGCCAGCAAGCTGGAAAGACAAATCCTTTATTAAGCACTGATACTTCAGTTAAAATAACAAATCAATTAATCCATAAGTAAGCACTTTCGTTTAACATATATTAAACTTCATCAGACAAAATATCTATCATGACTTCACTTACTTTTATACTACAGGTTCATTCAATAAGAAAAATTAGCACCATGTTAATAAAGGATTTGTCTTTCCAGCTTGGTGGCTCTTCACTTGTAGTTGGTTTAACATAGTTTGTTCAGTTTTTCTTGTGCTACGGTATTTCTTTTTGATTGATATGTAGGTGCATTTTACTTGTTTTCCACTTACCCTGAATGCACTTCCCTACCAGGTGAGCCCCCCATGCATAGCCTGATGCATCTGTTGTTAGGGTTTGGGTGGCAGGGGGTAGTGTGAATGGTAGCCACTTGTTTTGATGGCAGGCCTCTGCTCACCAGAGGAACTCAAGGCATAGGCAAGGTATGATAGGAATCATTGTTTCTGGGCTGTGAGAATGTTGACTCCATAGGCTATTTAGATACCACTGTAGTTTCCTCATATGCAGTCTTGCATATGGAATTAGAAGAATGCAGGAGGCCATGAACCCCAAGGCTTGCAGTATTTGTCTTGCAGACAGTAGGGTTTTTGTAGCAACATGTTTGAAATAGGTTATCAAATGAATTTGCTTTTCTGGCGTGAGGTAAGTTATCTGGGAAGTTGTATTCAAGCTTGCTCCCAGGAATGTAATTTGTTGACAGGGTACCAGGTGTGATTTCTTTTCATTTATGGTGTACCCCAGACAAGTTAGGACCCTTTTTACAAATGCCAGATGATTCAAAAGTATGCCCTGGCTTCCTGCCTGAATTAGACAATCATCCAGATATGGATATACTTGAATACTTCTTTGCCTGCAAAATGCAATAACTGGACCCAGGCACTTTGTGAATACCCTGGGCGCAGTAGACAAGCCAAAGTGCAGTGCAGAGAACTGATAATGCGTGTAACCTGCTTTGAAGCGTAGGTATCTTCTGCAAGATTCCCTGATTGGGATGTGCAGGTATGCTTCTTTTAAATCTAGTGTTGCCAACAAGGCATCTTTGCCTAGCATAGGAAGCAATTGGTGAAGAGTCAGCATTTTGAATTTTGGAATCTCCAGAAAGGTGTTTAGAGTAGATAGGTCCAGAATTGGACGCCATGATTTGCCTTTTCTGGGTACCAGGAAAAGTCTGGAGTAGAAACCTTGTCCCTTTTCCTCTTCTGGTACCAGCTGAATAGCCCCTATGCTTAAGAGAGAAAGTACTTGTTTTTGAGCCTCTGCCCGCTGATTTGGGGTCAGGTCTGGCCACCCATTTGGTGTTGGCAATGTGTGGAAATAAAATCTGTATCCTTAGGACACTATATTTAAAACCCATTTGTCCTGGGTTATGAATTCCTAGTTCTTTGCATGAAGACCAATCTTTCCCCCCAAATGGGTGGTCAGAAGATAAGTGCTTGGAAATTTTAAAAGGAAGTCATTGAGACTGTTTACCATAGGGGAGTGTCTTGTTATTCCCAGATTTGGAAGTGGAGGCCCCCCACTGCTTAGTTCTGAGAGTCCCCTAGGACTGAAACCTGATGTTTTTGCTGTGTCTGGGTTTGGCTTGCGAAGACCTGGAAGGGGCTGGAAACTACCAATTCTTAGTAGGCCAGTGCCTACTAAATCTAGGAGATTGCACTTGTAAAAAATCTTTAACAGTTTGCATAGATTTAGCTTTATCTTCCATTTTTTTAAGAACTTCTTCAGCCTTGTTGCCAAACAGGTGGTCCTGATTTAAAGGAGCATCCAACAATTTAGCCTTAATATAGTCAGGCAAAGATTGCTCCTTAAGCCAAGCATGCCTTCTAAGTACAGACCCAGTAACAGCAGCCCTGCAAGAGGCCTCTAAAGAATCAAAACCACATTGCAAAGTATGTTTTCCAACTTGTTCAGCAGAATGCATTAAGTCCTGTAAATCTTTAATTTCCACACAGTCAGGAATCAACATCATTTTCTGTTTAAGTAGTCCAATGACATGTTGCTGATATTTTAACATATGAAATTGGCAGTTTAAAGCTCTGATTGCCAAGGTTGCTGAAGTATAAACCTTTTTATCCCATCTATCCATTGCCCTGGAGTCTCTATCAGAAGGGGTAGGATTTTTAGCAGTAGAAGCCTTAATGCCCTTGGGCCCCTGAGAAATAGTCTCTGGATCTGCAATAGGATTTTTGAAAAGGAACTTGTGGGACTCAGGAACCATGTAGTATCTGTCAGGTTTACTAGGAGCAGGAGGCAGGGAATCAGGGGCCAAACTGGATTCCGAGAAAACATCATCAACAATGTCTAGTACAGGAGGAATAGCCAAAGGCCTATGCTGAGGTAGAAGAAGGAAATCCCTAAGCCTCTTTTTTGAATCAGAAAATTCCTGGCTTTCCCAATGAAAATGCTCCCTTAAAGTATGTAAGGTTTCCCCAAAAGAAAAATCCTCAGGAGGGGAAGCAGAGGGAATATTATCCTCGGCATCAAATCCTCATAAGTAGGGAAAGACAAATCCAGGTCATTAGAAGAGTCAGAAGAAACAAAATCCTGATCAGAAGATTCATAATCAAGCTCAGCCCTAGGCCTCTTAGGGGGGGGGGGGGGTTGACTTCCCCTGATTACAGTTATTAGATCTTCGGCCATTTTTATCATTTGTTTTTTAGGCACAGGGGTTTGAGCATGTGGCCTGGGCGTCATATATTGGACATGGATCGAGATTTAGGCCTTAGTAATGAAGGAGGTATTGAGTTAATATGCAAGTCCATAGGCCTGAATACACAATCAGAAGCTGGTGCCTGCATAGCGGCTCTGGACCCATCCAAGGTGAGACATCCGCAGGTTCAATAGTTGAAGTATCTCGCGGCATACCGGACTCGAATGGGTCTCAGTAGAGGCCTGTGAATCAGAAGTAGTGGGTGTCAGGGGCTACGAAAGTGCCTTACTGAGTACTGGTGAACTGGCGACTGGCTTAGGAGAAGCGTCGTTGGCAGTTTTGGACCTCGGCGGCCTGTCTTTATATTTGCATTTTTTCAGAATCCCGGTAGTCGGATGGCTAACCGACATTTCTGGATAATTAAACCGAGAACCAAAATATTTAGAGGCAAAAATATACCAACGATTGATAGTGAGCTGATTAAATAAAGCACAAAACTGACAGCAAGGTACGTCATGGTCAGGGCCTAGGCAAGGAATACAGTACGAATGAAAACCTTTATGAGGTATTTGCTTTCCACAAGTAATGCAATTATTAACTTTTATTGACATCGGTAAGGAGCAAGAAAAAGTTTCCCCAACGGGGTACTTAGCTTTAAGTTGAAGACTTCAGTTCTGAAACTCGAAAACCACAATTTCAGGAGTCGGCCGACCGGCACTTGCGAACTGCTTCTGCTTCAGGCACCGCACGGCAAGAAAGACAGATGTAATGGCATTGGCTGCATGTTTTATACCCCTGACGACCTGACGTCATGGAAGAAGGGACAGCAACCGATGCAGGACCCAAGACTTTGTTAATCAGGCCGACTGAGGGCAACCTGCAAGCAGATTACCCAAATGTAATGACTGCAACAGTGAAACACGAAGAACATCCACATTATAAGGTTTGTTTCACTGTGGAAAAAGTGAATAATGCTTCACTTTATTTTGTCTACTACCTTAGAAGAGAGAGAATACCCCAAGTAGTAGTCAGCACTTAGCATCTGGAGACTCCAGTGCATCACAGTAATGGGAGTTGTATTAATGGCATGCTTCACCGGGCCACTAAAAAGTCTAGTCCTTATCATCTTCTTAACAGTAAAAGCAAAACAAAATGCTTGTTCCTCTTGTAGAATGTGCTGATTTTGCACAGAAAAACCTATGAGGGAGGGTGACAATAGCACGTCAATTAGAAATGGTTCATCTACAATGATTTAGAGGTAATTTGTTTCACAGAACTGTGAAATTGCTTAGTGTGGAATGCCTCAGGGTATCGCTGAGCTATATATTAAAATGATTAAGTGTGCTGCATCCCACACTGCATCTCAGAAACTTGCGCAAGTGACATCTGCATGAATTAGGCAGAACAGGCAGTGTGTGCAGTCTAAGTAACTGTGCAACATTAAATTCGTAAATGACACTCCAGTACAAATCTTGTATTTCTATTAGTTAATCTCTGGACCCAAAGCTACACTACCATGAAATATGCTTTTCAACTTGAACACTGTTTAGTATGACAGATATTAGTGAAATTATTTTGCTCCATTTAGAAACTCATAACTTTTAACACACTAGAGATATTGGAATGGCAAGCATTGAGTAACTATGAATCTACTGAATTATGAAGTTGAAAATCTATAACTCACGGTTGATGACAACAATGCTGAATATTGATAAAGCACAGCTATCTCTCACTAGTCATATTAAAAATATACAACAAAAACACATGAATATAACTAGAAGTACATGGATAAATAGCTCTAACAGATGTTACTGAAAGTACAGAGTTGGAAGGTAGCTGGTTCTAATCCTATGTCCTCCTACCACCTCATACTTGGTAATGGACTTGAAGCATGACTTTTCAAGGGACAGAAAACTGTGCTGTTGTTTCAAGAAGGCATAAAACAATATATTTTGCAAAACCTAAACTTTCAGTCATTGATAATGATGTTTTCCATGTTTTCTACCTCTTCCCCTTTTTCTTTCTCTTTCATTTTTCTGAAAGGTCATTTAATCTGCTTTTCATTGCTTAAGCTGGTATCATGATTACAGAGCTTGGCCTGAAAGATGGAGATGGAGTGGTTCATGTCAACACTATGAATAAGAACAAAAGACTGGCAAGCAGGGTAGGAGTCGGCTGCAGGAAGTTAACTATGTCTGTACCCACCGTGCCCTCTATATAGCAAGACAGTGGCACAGCTGTATAGGAAGAATGCATTTCAAGAGCGAAACAGAATTTGTTAAATGTTATTCCTGTACTTATAGGTTCATGGCCAAGTATTAGGCTAGGTGCCCCTGTGGGGTCATTTT
The DNA here is from genome assembly GCF_019279795.1 of Protopterus annectens. Classification (NCBI taxonomy): domain Eukaryota; kingdom Metazoa; phylum Chordata; order Ceratodontiformes; family Protopteridae; genus Protopterus; species Protopterus annectens. The sequence continues at coordinate 180,009,303 of NC_056745.1, read as the reverse complement.
TAGCCTAGTCAATTTCTCTTTCAGTGCTTGAATTAATCTCTCTCATTTGGTGTTACATTGCCTTTACCTATTCATTGGTCAACAATTATAAATTAGTCCCAGTGCAAATAAGTGGAATCATATCATATCATTGATAATTTTAGGGGATCCATGCATGGGATAAAGCATTTAGGAGCTGCATCTGTCCATTAGTAGTACAGGGGACAGAGAGTCTTGGATAAATTTTCAGTTTCCCATCCATAGACTGAAGTATTTTAAAATGGACAGAGATTAGCTTTATTTTACATGGACGGGTAGTCTATTCCACAGCAGTGGTATTCTCTGCGAGATATATCTGTTTCTCCAAACCATTCTGTTGGTACCACAGAAGAGATTTAGATCTCTAGCCTGAGTATTTCTGATACCATATGACTTGCTGATGTGCAGTAAATCCATCAGTATTGGGATGGAGGATGGCATGTATGTCATAACTGGTCGCCTCCTAACAGTATGTAGGATACTGAGTGTAGTGACAGGGTTCATGTAGGATATATTGCTTACGCCATGTAACCTTTCAGTAAGGTATTATTCAAGGAATGAAACTAAGTGAAACGTAAAAGGGTCAAAATGCATGCCCACAGCAATATCATGATAAGTCTCTTGAATCTTCTGTGTGTGTGTGTGTGTGTGTGTGTGTGTGTGTGTGTGTGTGTGTGTGCACGTGTGTGTGTGAGTGGGGGGGGGCGAGACATCCTACACGCCTCAACCTATAACGCTGACATTGTTGTATGATAACATTAATAAAACATCCTATTACATTTCTTATTGATAACCTACTCTTTCACAGTATTCTGATTTCTAAGCAAAATTACCTCTTTTTCAAGGATGGCTAAAGAGGACACGTACCTAGTAGTACACAATATTCAAATGGAGAGTGAAGGGGATCAAACTCTGGACTACAATTTGACATTCGTTAGAAGCTCAAATGTTCAGCTCTCTGTAATATACTGCTAGACAATACATTCAACAGTCATACAGCCTCTGCCCTCCTGACTGCCTACTACTTTGCTTGTCTTAACTTCCACCTAAAGATTATAGTTCAATCTCCTAAATTCACAGATTTCAGACCTTGTTCACAGGATCATAGGCGGCTACTAGGCTAATGGCCCTAGGGCCCTTACAAGCCTAGCCAAGTACAGCCCTTGTTCCCAATAATATCAAGGTATTAAGCAGAACTAAGTCAACAACTACTCTCCTGTCCAAGACGGACATAGGTGAAACTCCCAGGGTGAATTTGTGGTTTCCCATCCAATCATCCAAATTACGCTTACATAGGGTCAGCAAGGGTCTCTGCTTCACCTGAATTGGAAGTTTGTTCCAGAGGAGAGGTAACCTCTGTGAGACATCTTTCTCTCCAGCAAGTCCTGTTGATGTCACATACTAGGATGAATTCCCTAGAGTGAGTGCATCTTATACCATTTGATTTATGAATGTGAAGCACTTCCATTAGAGCAGGATCTGAGCTTGCTTTATATGCAAGGCAGAGGTCACCTCTGAGTAGCCTGTAAGACACAGAGTATAGTGACAGTGACTTCAGTCTGTCAACATATGACATGTGCTGAAGACCCTGAATTTTCCTTGTAAGAAACCTTTGAGGTCTTTCCAGTTGCTTCAGGTGCCTGGTAATGTACATACCAAAGGCAGTATTCTACTCTATTATTGGCCTGTTGAGTGAAGAGTACAGGGGAGTTATAATGTCTTTTTTTCTGGATGCAATACCCTTACTTATGAAGTGGGTGAAAAAGAAAGCCATCTTGCAAACCACCAAGTGAGATGTGGTGGTCAAAGGAAAGGTTGCTGTCAGCCTGTGCGTCCAAATCTCTCATCACTGATTGCATGCTTAAGGTGTTGTTAATAATGCGGTAATCTGCAGGGATGTTACCCTTGCTGAAGGAGATGATAATGCATTTTTTGCATTGAATTTTAGCCCATGAGTTTGTCACCAGTCATTTTTCTGTGTAAGTCCCTCTTGTAGGATGTTGACACAATTTGTGGACTCAATGACTGCAACCAGTTTGCAATCACCAGCAAACTTTGTCAGTCATAGGCCTTTTGTTTTAGCCTGTACATATGAGAAGTAGATTCCAAACAACAGGGGCCCCAGTACCGATCCCTGTGGAACACCACTAGTTATGGGTCTATTGGTGGGGTACAGTCACCTATTTTGACTGTGTGCATTCTATTGGTGAGCCATCTTGCAAACCACCTGACAATATTCATATTGATCCCCAGCTGGGTGAGTTCATCAGTGATGTCTGAGTGGGGAATAGTGTCAAAAGCCTTGGCCAGGTGCAGGAAAGGCCATATGCACACATTTGCCTTCATCTAGGGTTTTGGTGATTGCCTCAAATAAGTCCACCAAGTTCAAGAGGCAGGATTTTCCTATAATGAAACCAAACTGGGTTAGGTCAAGCATTTGGAGTTCTCCTATATCTTTTTTTGATAAGGTCCATGACTATTCTTTTCATAGCCTTGCAGATTAGGCTGGTCTGGCTTATGGGTCTATAGTTTCCAGTGTCTGTGGAAGGCTCTCCTTTATGTAACGAGATGACAGTTACTGTTTTCCATTCAGAAAGTACAAAACCAGTGCTTAGACTGTGGTTAAAATGAGTACCGAGTGATGCAGCTAGTTCTTGTTTTAATACATTTAGAACACAGCCTGGGATATTACCAGGTCCCATTCAGGCTGTGTTTTTGCCTTTGGAGATAGCATTTATGACCTACTCCCTGGAGATACTAGGTGAAGGGAAGGTGGTAGGAATGTTTTGAGGGATATGTGGTGGGGACAGGTGGGGGAGAAGTTTTCACTGAACCTGTCAGCCAGCAGGTTGGCTATTTCTGTGGGTTCAGTATGTGTGGTGCCATTAACAACCAGTTCTGTGCAGATTTGGGTTTTTCCTTTATGGTTTCTGATGTAGCTAAAGAAGGCCTTATGGTTATCCTTAGTGAAGGAGGCTAATTTGGATTTATAATTAGTTTTAGAATACCTTACAAGGTGCCTTAATTGGTTGTTTAAGCCAAGGAATGAATGCTTACAATTCAGAGACTGTTCCTCCTGCTCTTGGACAGCACTTTCTTTCTATTATTGCATAACCTGTTAATGCAGATGTTCACCAGGCAGACTTGTGCTTTCTTGAGGATCTTGTTGTGATCCTATTAGGTACGACTGAGTCAATACATATGTACAGATGCTTATAAAAGGCATTAGTGTAAATCCCAGTACACGTATGCATGGCATCAGTGAGGGCAGGGTCCAAGAAGCCATTAATGCCATCACGTATTATGTTGTAATTGAGAAGTTTTTAGTCTAGTTGCTGCTGATGGGGGGGATTAGATGTTATTGCTACTTTTAATGAGACTGATGCATGATCAGACATTACTAGGGAAGGCAGTACACATGGGGTGGTGCAACAATCACCCATGTTAGTGAGCATTAGATCCAGAATGTTTGGACCCTTGTAGGGGTGTCAACCAATTGGTCCAGGGCATTGGAGATGATGAAGCTCAAGAACCTTTGGGCAGGTGTGCTAGTACATGTACAATTTATCCACTCTATGGATGGGTAGTTAAAGTCACCTAAAACCAGCGTGCTTGGTTGTATCTTGAGTGATTCAAGCAGATCCAAGTATGCAGTATCGGTATACTGGTTCATGGAGGGGGTCCTATAACTGGCAATAACTTGGAGAGGGGTTTTACCTACAGTCAAATGGACCTGGACTAGTTCAAAGGAATTGTTTTGTTTAACCAGTCTAGAGGTGGATTTATCTTTGATGAATATTGGTACTCCACCTCCTTTAGTTCTTGCACATTCACTTTGTGGTCTGAATATGTGGAAGGCATTACAACCCAGTATGGCTGGGGTGCTTTCCATCACCTTAAACTAAGTGCCTGTGACTGCACAGATGTTACAATCTTCTAAGGTGAGGGCTGTTTCCAGTGAGTACAGTTTCAGGTTTAGACACCTAGCACTTAGCAGCATAACCTTACTTTTTGAAGATATTTTTATGTCAGGAATTTTGTTGCTGTGATATTGCCTAAAAAAGGCACTACGGGGGAGGCAAGAGTCTTAGCCAGTAACTGAAATCTCAGAGGTGACAGATGAAGACCATCTCTGGCAAAGCAGAGTGGTCTATCTACCATGTTATCCCAGGCTGATAGCTACTGAGTGCCCTTAGAATGACACCAGAAACTAAGCCAATTGTTGAAGTCAATCATTTTTGTTTATATTGTGGTATAATTTTAGGTGAAGGTAGTATGCTGCTGAAGGCTAGGGAAATACCTGCCTGAGGCACATATTCAGAGAGCTCAGTCATAGCTTTCTTCATATAGTCCAGTGAGGTACATCTCAAGTCATTCACATCAACATAAACTATGACAGAGTCTTAATGGTACTTGTTGTGGAGAGACTGGAGTGCATGTGTGATCTGGTGGATCCTGGCACCTGACAGATAGATGACAGTAACCTTCTCCTTGTCCAGTCTGGTGAGTGGGACATCTGTGTGCCTCACTATAGAGTTGCTTATGACCAAAAAAATTGGTTTAGATGTACTTTGCCTTGGGGGCTTGCTTGGTGAGACATCTGTGCTTGTAGGTTTATGTGTACTGAGTGCTGTAGATACTGTATTAGGCGCAGCACGCTGTGTTTCAGAGATCTCTGGTGTTTAGGTAAATTTCTGGTGAGTACCTCTGTGTAGTATGGTTTATATGTTGACAGGGTGGCTGGTTCAGGAGGTGTAGTATGTGGGCTGACAACCTGTTCAGTGTCACTGTTATGTGAACAAGAGAGAAAGGATTCCAAATTCTTAGTGTATATGCATCTCCCACAAACTGAGCCTGAGTGCTACACTGCCTCAGGATACCCATGTCAATCAGGCTGGTAGGAGAAATAGAGGAGAATTGACTATCCATAATATTAAGTGCAAATTTGCTTACTTTAATGAGGAAGTATATGTCATCTTGAGGACTTTCTGCTAGATATACTAAAGACTTAGTGTATAGTGTTTTCACTTGCCGCCTTGGCTACTTTTATTCTGCTTTATGCTCCGTTCTGAACAGACAGTTCTGATGCACTTTTGACAACTCTGGTGCCCTTTCAGTATGTTTGTATTAATGGCATGAGCAGTGTATTACAGATGTGTTTTTTTAGGGGGGGGGGTTCTTTTGAAATGGCATAACCTGGTACCAGTAAGTCTGCAGTCTTGCCATTTGTAACCAGACAAGTGTGTACGTTTAGCTGCATCTAACGTCCTTGGTCCTTCAAACTCCACTGGGCTTAGAATGTGATGGGAGATGATGTACTCATTAGTGTAATTTCGTACATTTATTTTTACAGGAGTGTGGTGTCCATTGGGTTGATATTTAAGGAGACTTGGACAAAGGGAGAACTGCTAGATGTCTGTTCTCAGAGCCTCCATTTTTTTAAATTTTGTGCAGTATTTTATTTACTGTCTGGATTGATTTAGTCTTCTTTGAAGCAGTCACCAAAGCTGTAGATGAGGGTAAGGTGGTTCACACAGCCTAGCTAGAGTTGCCAAGGCTTTTGACACCATCCCCCCACTCTGGAATTACAGATAAACTCACTAAACTAGGTATAAATCCCTATGTCACAAGATAGGTTGCCAACTGGCTCAGTGAAAGAACACACAGTGTGAAAGTAGCAGACTCCAAATCTGACTTCAGACCAGTGACAAGTGGAGTGCCACAGGGTTCAGTCCTGGGTCCTCTTCTGTTTGGTATCTACTTTTCTGAAGTACAGTCCAACACAGAAGGTCTTTGGCTAACAAAGTTCACAGATGACTGCAAACTAGGAGCCATAATTGAAACTCCTAAAGATGTGGACATCCTACAAAAGGGCCTCACTGAGACAGATGCCTGGTGTCAGAGCCATGGCCTCAAGCTCAATGCCAAAAAGTGCATCATCATCCCCTTTGGTAAAAACTCTGTACCCATGAGCTACCACATTGGTGGTAGTCTACTTAACACTTAAAGTAAATTAAGAGACCTTGGGACACAGGTGCACAGTAGTCTCTCCTTTGATAATCTCATCGCCACAGTAGTCAGGAAATCCTTCTACATGGCACACCTCATCACAAATGTTTTCTCATCCAGGAAAAAAGAGGTCGTTGTTCCCCTCTACTCATCACTCATTAGACCCATTATAGAGTACAACGCCCCTTTTGGTGTGTACCTCACAATACATCTACCACAACTGGAATGGCCACAGAAATACCTCACAAAGAGGATTACCGGCATGAAACAGATGCAGACCATCTCAAAAAACTCCAACTTTACTCCATCACATATCACCTACTCAGAGATGTTCTCTGCCTAACATATAAAGTTATGTCAAACCCAGAGCTGCTGGACATGCTCTACTTAAAGAAATCCCAATCCCTCTGAGCTACACGCTCTAGGGACCTAAATCTTGTCACCACAATAAACAGAACATGCTGGAGGGATAGATTTCTGTCCCAGAGACTTCCATTACTCTGGAACAAATTACCTATCTATATCAAACAAAGCTCCTCATTAGCACTCTTCAAGAAAAATCTTGATGATTGGATGGGAAATAGGAAATTCACCCTGGAGATCACCTCTGTGGTTCTGCTCGACAGGGGCACAGGAAAATAATTTTCTTGGGTGGCAAAAGCCAGGGTACTTTTTGACTAGGCTTATATAGGCCCTAGGGCCAATAGCCTGGTACCTACCTATGAATCTACAAATAATATCCACTCCAACTACCTGTATTTGCTTTACTTGTTTACTGTGTGATGGCATGCAGCTATGGGTTTTAAATCCCATCATTGTCATGAAATAATAAGGGAGGGACAATGGCTACACTCCTCTGATCTACACCACTGCCACAATTAATATAGAAAAACATGCATACAGTTTTAGGAAATAAAGTTTGGCTTTTAGAGCTTAATAAAATTAAAACTGCTGCCTTGGAAGATGGCTCACACCACCCATACTTAAATATGGTTCATACTAACTGCTGCAGACCAAGGTTATGAACACTATCTTCCCAACCCCCCCCCCGACCTACAAGAGCTTATCCACAGTAAACATAACTCAAATAAATGACTGAATTCACAGCCACACAATAAGTAATAGGAGAGGTTACACATATCTTTCAGTGCTCCAAACCCATTTTGTTTTTCTACAGTAGTTACTGTCACTGACTAGAACAGTAAGGTACCAGTCATTTTACCCCTCTTGAAGATGAGCCAAATGAAATATAACATGGTAGGTCATGCTGAGCTGTCTTTCTCTTTCTCCTTTTCAGTGATGGATACCTAAAGTTCATACACATTAACATTCAGCAGGACCCTTTTGTCAATTAATAAATAATCAGTCACAAGCTTTTACAATTAAAATAAATACAACTCCTTACTAAAAGACATTAAGGAACACAGTATAGAAATTAATATATAGGATACAATACTGCACATGGAAATATAAAAAAGGTTTCAGTATACAATGTGTTTTGTAATGACTTCACACATTTTTTTACATTATTTAAATTTTGCATATGTGCTGCTTCTCCACAGACAAAAACAAATGCAGGTTTTCTTTACATAGTTTCCAGATGTTAACACTTTGCTCCATTTTACTAGAAAAAAAGAAACAGTTATAGGTTTTTATACAACCTAACATGCTGCTTAATGTTTTGCAATTCATGAAGACATTACTCCTCAAGTCTACCAAGTAAGAGATTTACAGGGTCAGCAAAAATGAAACACAAATGCCCGACTAAGTGGAGCAGAAGGTTAGACCTTTTAGTATGATCCAGGCAACCAGGGCTTGTTTGGAAGCCTTCGTACTGAAGGAGCCAGGCAGGGAAGTGGATAAAGGAAGGGGTGTGGCTCGTCTGCCTCTCCAGGGGTGGATGGCTGCATGCACTTAGGGACACAAAGTCACCTATCTGTTGTATTTGCTTTACTAGATGACTGTGTGATGGCATACAGCTATGGGTTTTAAATCACATCACTGAAGACCAGGTCATGTTTCCTGGGGGTGAGGGTGGGGAGTCGGCGCTGCTCAGTGGGAACACTCCTTGTGGAAGTGAGGGGATAGCCTCCATGGTCAGCACACTGCATCACCCACCCTGTGGGAATTAGGGGTCAGCAACTTAAAAAAAAATGCCAAGCCACTGCTGAGGGCTGCCTGAACAATTGCCTCTCCCAGCCAAATCCCACCCTCATGATGGTGAATGAAAGGATACCTGTGCAGGAGGAAGTTTGATAATCATCTGGTAACATGGGGGGAAACATCCAGTAAAAATATACAGCATCTGTAGCAACTTAAAAAATATAATACTGAATACTAGCCATACCTCTCAACCTCTTACTGTAAGAAATCTGGACAAAACCTACAATAATGAGGGGGGAAAGTCCCCAAAAATAGGGACATATTTTTAAATATTGCATTTATAAACTTAGATAGTTTTGTATTAGTATGCACTTTCTGCAAGATATGAAGTCTGAAACAATGTATGTCATTATTCAAATAATTCCACCCTCAGTGATTTGCCAGAAAACCACAGATTTTATGAGGAACAGACCAAAAATAGGAGGCAAAAATCTGGACAGTTGAGATGTATGAAAAAGGGAGAGGAACAAGAAACCAAGTGAAAAATATCACAGTTATTACTGTGAAAATAATGAGTAAATATACAGGAAGACTAAACCAAAGTAATGGAAGCAAGACTTTTTATTACTGTATAAAGTGAAAGACTACAGCTGCTGTTATGCTCCTATTAAAATGCAATGACGCTGAGTCTAAAAAATGTTAATGTTAGTATGTTTTTTGGATCAATACTCAAAGGTCAAACTTAAGGTGCACAAATGTCAAACTTAAGGTGCACAGATAGCACAGACTTATTTCAAGTTTTTAAACTCTCTGTATGACTCCTTTATTAAGTGTGATATATAAATACACATATATATATATATATATATATATATATATATATATATATATATATATGTGTGTGTGGGTTTCCTCCAGGTGCTCCGGTTTCCTCCCACATTCCAAAGACATGCAGCAGGTGAACTGGACACCCTAAATTGGCTCTACGTGCAAGTGAGTGGGATGGATGAACTACTGTGGCAGGGACAGCCACTCCGTGGTGCAAACCTTCGCTCGAGATGACTGTCACTGTTGAAGTGAGACCCGACTCCATGTACAAAATGGGAAAAAGAGGTTGAGGATGGATATATATATATATATATATAAAGAATGTCATACTTCTTAAAAAAAAACTAAGAGGTACACCTAACTTCATCACGAGTAACAAAGTTATGCTTTCCTACAGCTGATTGTCTAAAAGGAAGTATTTTAAATGCCCTACTTTCAATGTACTGTATTTCTTGTGGCACAAAACCATGAATGTGTGATGACCTCATTTGTATTTTATCATTCCGCGCCTGTAATGTTATCTTCAAAATCCACTACATCCAGTCTTATCAAAGGTGTCACTCTAAGGCCAAGTAACATGCCAGAATCCTGTCACAACGCAAGTATTTCAAGTGCCCAACACTGAACCACAGTGACAATAACAATGAACTTGTATGACTCATCCTGTGATGTGCTTTGCTTAGAATGAAACAAGTACCACAAAGACAAAGACGACAGGTCTGACAAGCACCAGATAAAAACCAAAACAACAAACAGCATCAGCAGCAGCAATGGATTCAAGCCCCACAGCAATCTTGCCTTATTTAAACGCTTTGACATTGTTTTTCCCACACAGATGCTCCACCTCACCAGCCAAGGTACAAAAAAGTAGTTCACAAGATTATAATAACGTTACAAAATAGTAATTTTTTTCTGAATGTCATAAGAGTGAAAATACATTTCTATAGCTAGATTCATACACTAGTGAAACTACAAAGCAGAAAAGTTAAAAAGACAAACATGTTTCCTATTATAAAGTAAAAGTCAGAAGACCCCAAGGGTAAGCTTTCTTCAGGGCTCCTTAGTGGAATGGCATGCTTTGTTTTCAAAATGGCCTGTGGCATCTGACAGTCCACAGATTAAAAGTTCCTCCAATCACACTGCTGCTTCCTTGCAGCATCACAGCAGGCAGAGAAGTCAGCCTGCTGCGCTAACTACCCAATCATCGATTTCAAGGATCCTGCAGGAACCAGAACATCGCCAGTTATTCAGACATCATTATCATCTTCAAAGGAGGGTATCCTGGTTAAAACATCAAACCAAAACAAAAACATGTTCACTTTGTCAGTTTTAACTGACAGGTAACATATTCTACCAGTCAGAGAAACAAGTTCACCTTTATGCACATGAATGAAATGGGACATAATGGAATAACAGAAGATGAAATTATAAGGCCCTTGCTACAAGTGTAAGAAAAATGTAATGCTGTATGCAAAGTAGTCGTCTTAAAAATGATGACACCTGTAATCTGTTCAAAGAATGGAAATGGTTTCTAGAGAGTGTGTCTAAAAGGGGAAATGTGTGCCCTTTCTACAGCAGTATTACATCTTACTTGTAAACTGCTAGCATCACAAAACTTGGCAAAAGGGACTTGAATTATCACTGCAAAACAGACAAAGATAATATCCAGCTTATTACATGTTCCAGACATGTATGCCAAAAAATTGACCTCAAGAGTGAAGCTTGACAGGTGAATCTTGGCATCCACGTTGAGAACACAAAGCTGATTCTTACCAGGGACCCTATTATAATTCGTTACAGTGCATAGAGCTTTATCTGCTTTATGCACTACAGGTTGCAAACAAATTAAAAAAAAAAAAAATTGTAGGCATGTGTAGTCCTTTCAAACTCAGACAGGAGGCAGAAATGACTTGTCCATCAACAGAACTAGTAGCTTTAAAATCTGTTAGCTCCTTCATTCTGTCACGCATTTGTTTATAAGTGAAGCAGAGCAAACCAGCCAACAGCTTTTAAAAGCTGTTTTATTATCTGTTGCTGTTCTTTGTGAGAAAGCACTGTCTTTTGTCAATCTTTAGAGTGAGACAAGCTTCTCTTAAGCACCCCTAAGCATGGTTAAGATCAGGTCTGATGCTAGGGATGTCCTTAACGAGTTTATTTACT
>NC_056745.1:179953185-179993185 GCF_019279795.1 Protopterus annectens | reverse complement strand
TATCATACTTTTTGTCTGTTTGGAAAACTGAATATGCAGCTACATAAAAATAAATACATGTTGCAGCTGCTTTTTTCCCCTACATGAACCAGTGTAACGGAATGCCACATGCTGAACCTGTTTAATTCTGAGGAATTACCATACTTAGGTACTCAAAGTGAAGCGGACCCATCTTCTGAGGCATTAAACAGGATTGAAAGGTGACTGCTAGTTTGAAGGGTTTTTGGAGAAGGGATAGTGTGTACTCTAATTGATTAACTATCATATAATTGCTGTAATGTTTGTTCAGCTTTATTACAATTCAAGACCATATGCTGCATGAAATTGCAAGGTTTAGTAGCTCGACTGGATAATCTACTCAATCTGTCAAAGCTGGGAAAGAAAAGGAAACCATGTCAGGCATGCACCATGAAACAGATAAATGAATTTATCGAAAAACATTGTGCCGTTACCAAACGGTCTGTAACTTTACCTTACACTTACACTTCTTTGATGCTATCACAGATCTGACAGCATATATTCGACTTCTTCAGTGGAACATTCCACATGTTAGTAGGTGGATGGTGTTGGGAATGAAGATTTGCAGGCAAGATTTGTGCACTTCACTGAATTTAAAAATAGCAGAGCAAATCTTTAAACAGTGACAGCATATCTCTCAACCTCTTAATGCAAGAAATCCGGTGAAAGCCAATAATAATGGGAAGAGAAAATCCCAAAAATAGGGACAGACTTTAAATACGGCTCTTACAAACTTAGAAAGTTGCTAGAATAACAGATTTTGGGCTGTCATGCATTTTCTGAAAGAAATTAAGTCTGAAATTCAAAAGTCTGTCATTACTTTGTAACTTAGATTCTCAATGATTTGCTACAAAACCGCAAATTTTATGAGGACTAGACCAAAAATATGAAGCAAAAATCTGGACAGTTGAAAGGCATGAGTGATGGTATTAAACATGCAGACTTGTCAATGGTACCACAGAGAACAGCACAACATTTTCCAGGCAAACAAACAAAACTCAAAGCCCATTGCAGGTTCAGGAAAAGAGAGTTCACATTATTTTAAAACACCAATATTTTTCCCGCTAACTGACTGCATTTTTAGAAATATTTTCTTTCAAACACCCAGATGGGTTCTGAGACAGAATGATAGATGTGCTACTGGACTGATGGATGAAAGCTGAATAATTCTTATAATTCTGTTCATGCACAGTTTATGAATCACAAATCCTCGGCTTTATGTCCTGATTCACACTTGAATAATGGCCATCTTGCCCTTATGCTTTGGACCAATCAGGAGCTGCTAATGCATTTCCACAATGAAAACTGACACCCAGAGCCATTGTGGGCATCTTCTGAAATAGCAGCTGCAGATAGTGTGCTTGGCTGTTGCTTGTCTTGCCAGGAAGTCACAGTCATGACTCTTTAAGACTGCCAGATGACCTTCCAAGCAATTTCTTTAGCTTAGAGCCTTACTAAGACATTAAATATTTTAGTGGAAGTAGTATGCTGATAAGAAACACATGGGGCAATACTTTCCAACATTACAGAAAAGGCCTCTCATTACCACCATTCTAGTCAGGCATCATATATGATGCTGAGCTGAAATTAAATTTTGACACCATAGGTCATTTTAATTAAAATAAATAAATAAATAAATAAAGATCATGCAATGAATGGTGCAACTTCATCCCTTGCTGTGAATCATAGTACAATAACACTCTAACTAATATGGCCCTGCCACAGTATATCAAGTAACTTGGAAGCATATATTAAAACACAAAGAGGTTTCTGGAGCTGTGATATGATCAACAGGTGGTTTGAGAGGGACAGAGCAACTACACACTCAAAATTAAAAAAAAAAAAAAAAACTGGAGTATTAGACTTCTAGGAGAACAGAAATGTTTATAACTTTCCTAATAGGAGAACAGAAATGTTTTAACTTTCCAAAGGTCACAAGACTGCATCTGAATCCATGGTTAAGTTATACTAAGTGAATAGTGGACTGGACAACCTAAAATGCTAGAGTGATTCCATATGTCACAGTCTACTACTGTTGACATGTCACAACAGTAACATGATGAGTAAGTAGGGAACAGCTTAGTGACAGAGCTCAACTACATCCATGTCCAAACTGCTGCTAAAACAGTGATTCTGTGAAGGATTAATTATGAGTAACCTAAAAAAATGTAGAGCTTTCCACAGGAAAAAAAATGTTTTTCATGTAGTCATGTCACGCCATTACTGCTACATTCAGATCACATACCGATAACAGTGGGGGGTGCATATTTCCCAGGAAAGCAAAATTCCAAAATTGATATTACAATAAATTAATAAATACTATAAAAATCAGGACCTCAGTTCACTTTACATTAAGACATATTGACCTATTTTTATTCTGCTCCTAACATTGCACAATTCAAGGATGCCATTCAGGAAACAGAATTGGTAACTGGTCTCACATATTACCAAACAGCTACACTTTTTCAAGGTGATGCAGCAGAACATACAAAGTGAAGCACAACTGCAGAGCTTTACAACATTATCGCAGGCCTGAACTGCATGTGTGACAACCAAAGACAATATGCATGGCCATATAGTACTTAACCAGTAAACAACAGCAAAGCATGCAAAGTGTAAGTGTGTGTGTGTAGGTCTGTCTGTCTGTCATAGTGGGCTAACTGACACCTTGAGCAGGATGAAAATTGACATACAGCTGATGTCGCCAGCCCACTTCAAAATGGTCACTGTTTTACATCAAAATATTGCGGCTATAGACAAATCTGTTTTTTATGGAACCTAATGCCATTTTAAAAGCAATAATTTCACTGGATGGCAGCAGAAATGAAAGCTACAATTGGGCAGTCATGCAGTATTCTTTGCACCCACTTTCTAACTGCTCAGCTAAATGAGGAATTAAACCCGCACATAAGGCAGCTGTTTAATCTCAGCCTTACCACAGGATACGTGCCCAAGGAGTGGCGTACGGCAACTGTGGTCCCACTCCACAAAGGCGGTGCCTCCACGGACCCTGGTAATTACCGCCCCATAAGCTTAACAAGTCTAGTCTGCAAAGCTATGGAGAGGATCATAATGGAGCTCATAAACAAAGATATAGGGGACTTGCAGACATTGGACCCGACCCAGTTTGGCTTTGTCAAGGGAAGATCATGCCTTTTGAACTTGGTTGACTTCTTCGAAACAGTCACCAAGGACATTGATGAGGGAAAGGCAGTCCATACAGCCTACCTTGACCTTGCAAGGCTTTTTCACAATACCCCACTGGTATTGTAGAAAAACTTACCAGCTTAAATGTAAACCCATATGTCACAAGATGGGTTGCAAACTCACTTACCGACAGAACCCACAGGGTTAGAGTTGCTCTCGCTGTGTCACACTCCAAGCGGTCACAAATGTTGTCCCACAGGGCTCGGTCCTTGGCCCCTATTGTTTGGCATCTACTTCTCAGAAGTACAGGCCAACATGGGAGGACTTTGCTGACAAAGTTTGCAGACGACTGCAAACTTAGTGGAAAGTGCATCGGACACGGATATCCTTCAGAAGGGACTCCGCGAAACAGATAGCTGGTGCCAGAGCCATGGCCTGAAGTTAAGCGCCAAAATGTATAGTCATACCCTTTCGACTGGAAAACAAGGTAACCCCAAGCTATCATATAGGTGGCAATCCACTAAGCACAGAAGAGGTTATCAGGGATCTGGGGACCCAGGTTAACAGTGGCCTTTCTTTTGACACTCACATTGCTAAAGTGGTTAGAAAGACCTTCTACATTGCCCACCTGATCATGAAGGGATTCACATCCAGATCTAGTGAGGTCATTGTTCCCTGTACTCTTCACTTATCAGACCAATGATCGAAAGTACAATCCCATTCGGGATGTATCTCACCCGACATCTGCAGCAATTGGAGACCCCAAAGTTCCTCACCAAAAGGATAAAGGGACTCCAAAATCTGTCATATGCTGCCAGATTGAAGAAACTCCAGCTCTATTCAGTCGCATACGCCTGCTCAGAGGTGACATGTGCCTGACATACAAGGTCATGTCCAACCGGAATTAATGGACATGCTCCACCTCAAAAATCCAAATCCACCAAAGCCACTAGAGCAAGCGACTTAAACCTTAGCACGGATATAAATAGGACGTGCTGGAGGGATAGATTTATCACTCGGAGACTCCCTATGCTGTGGAATAAAATCCCGGTCCATGTGAGGCAGAGCACCTCGCTGACTCTGTTCAAGAGAAATCTAGACCTGTGGATGGGAGATCAGAGATCGTAGGTTTACCCCAGGAATCATCTCTGTGTCACTGCTGGACAGAGGCACAACAAACTAATGGGCACAGTATTTTTTCATATAAGGGGTGGCGTAAGCCACAATAATTTGGGCTAGGCTTATAAATGCCTTAGGGCAGATAGCCTAGTATAAACCTATGAACCTATGAACCTATGAACTGTACGCCAAAAATGTTCAGTTCTATGTTTAAGGGCAACACAAAATATAGTTATCTTAATAAAATTACTTTTATAAGTGGAGATGCTTTTTACATGAAAATACACTTCAGACCAAAAGAAGACCTTGTGTGCTGTTCTCCATCTATGTAAAACTTTGGAAGAAACAAATACACTAAATACATCTGAAAGACAAAACTGTTTAGACCAATATTTTGGAATTTTTATACTTTTCTCAATTAGTATTAGCAATTTTGAAGTTATTTACTAACATTCCTACACACATAGTGCATCATTAATTCTAAAATTATTACTAAATATGTCATTTTCTCCAGTTTCTGCCAATGTACTGTACTGTAAAAAATGGATACTGCCTTTTCACAATGATATGCTTACATTTAATTATTTAATTATTTATTTAAATGTATTTATTTATTTTATTTATTTATTGACATTTGTTTACCAGGACAGTCAAACTGGGAAACAACAGCCTATTTCAGCAGAGACCCAGGAAGAAAAGCTCCACTTAGAGAAAAAAAAAAATTCCAAACACATCACATAAGAAACAGTTGAAAAGTATACATTTAAAAAATAAACAACAATGCTGCAAGGCATAGAGATATACTAAACATATGTTATGAAAAGAACAATTAAAAAGGGAAAGTAAAATGCTATATACGTTTCTGGAGAACATCCTTTTGGCAGTTTACAGTATATTTACAACTGAACTAAACTCATGACTTTTACTTACTTCTAAAGGAGGGAGGGAGATTTGGATAGATTAGTATAAATGGGGAGGAGTGATAGGAAGAGGTTATGTAAAGTGGCAGAGTGGATAGCCTATCCAGGTGAAGATGAGAAAGTGGAGATGGGCTGAGAAGCTGTACAGACAGGGTGGAGAAAAGTAGATGAGATGTTCAACCAGGGGTACAGCATGAGCAGAGGCAGGTTTGATAGGTGGTCTTTCAGAAAGTGCTTGAAGGAAGGATGGTAATTTATAGTTCTAATAGCCTGTGGAACAGAATTCCATTTTCTGGCAACAGAGTAGCAGTAAAGACTACTTCCAAATGCTTTTTGAGGTTACAGATGGTAAGAAGTTGTTTATCATTAGAATAAAGGAGTCTGTTTGGGTGATAGGAAGGAAGATTAGAGCTAAGTGTAGGGCAAGCAATGGGTTTATAAAAGATATGTTCAGTAGCTAGTTATACAAAGCCCAGGTAGTGGAGTAGTTCAAGCCAGTTCAAACGTTTAAGGCCTTTGCAGTGTTGTGTATAATACTGTTTATTGTCAGAAAACTTAGCAACTTTGTTGTAGCATATTTCAAGTTTAGTTTTAACAGATACTTGCAAATTGGTAAGGAAATGTGCACCATGTAAGAGTGAATGAAGTTGGCAAGTGGTTGCTAGGGTGGTTATTAGCAGAGTTAGTAAGAACGATTTTATGTTTATAAAGCATGCCAAGTTTCTGGTGAGGCATTTTTGTATTATTTTGAATGTGAAGTTCAGATCCGAGGTTGTCATCAATTGTCACACCAAGCAGTTTTGTATGGGATACAATTCCTGTCTCTGTATTGTTAAGTGAAAAGATTGTGAAGCTGGATTTGTCCTTCAGGTGTGGTTTGGGGAGGAATAGGAGTAGTGTTGATACTGGGGGTTAATTAATGACTGGGCATTGTGAAGCCACTTTTCAACAGATGAACATATTAGTGTTGCATTATCAGTGTACCGTATAACTGATGCTTGCCTACAAGTGGTATAGAGATCATTAATGAAAACGTTAACGAGAAGTGGGCCAAGAACTGAGCCTTGAGGTACACCAGCGGTAACGGGGAGGTACGGAGAGAAACTATGTTGTCATCTAACAGTTTGCTGTCTGTCACACAGATAGTTTTAATCTGTGGATGTGAAGGAGGGATGGGACAGGTCGAGATGTTGCAGTTGTTGAAGGAGTTTGCTATATGAGTCGGGTCTCAAAGGCTTCGGACAGATCAAGAATTCCTTTTCTTATTTATATTATCTAAAAAGGATAACAGTGCAGTAGTTATACTACTGCCAGGGCAGAACCCATGTTGAGTACTGGTTAAGAACTGTTCTGAGGATATTGTTCCATAATTTAACTACTTAACATAAACTTCTGCCTTGTTCTTGCCAGTTTTCTACAAGTTTCTCCACCAGCAATGACTGTCTGCTCTTCTTTTTTCTCACAGAACTGTAAATCACTAGGACCAAATTCCACAGAGTACCACGTATCCTCTTTAAGGAAGGACACACCATCTGGAAGTTCTCACCAGCTGACTTACTTCCCATAACTTCTTTCATCTCATAGTTAAAAATATTTTCCCTTGAATAATGCAAAGTGCACCTGCTTTCAAATTTGGCAACCTCACACTTTAAAATATGCAGTGCATGCATGGGTTAAATCAACACTCTCTTGGTATGTAGACATCTGTCCTTCAGTACAGTAGCCTTTTATTTTGTATGTCTACTCAATATCCATCCATCTGATCCATCTGTGTAATTCTATAAATGTTGCATTTTGTCCCTGCATCACCGATTAAATGATTCAGTTAAGATCAGCCCACTTATTTTAGTAAACAAGTGTGTAACACCACAGTACACAGTGCAGTTAAATGTACTAGATAACCCTTTGAACTATGATTAGGAGCTCAATGACCAGAAAACAGATAAAATAAAAGCTGGTGGTTACATAGCCAGCATCTCTTTCTATGGTTGTACACAAAAATCCTTCACTGTAAGACCTTGGCAGTATGCCAATATACAAGTGAAGGACTCCAGTCTTCTCATTATTTGCAGGTATGAGGTGAGAGGTTAAGGTTCGGCACATAAAATCTTTTTAATGCAACTGGGGTTTTGGCCTTTAATACTGACACTCAAATGATCGACCATATGCAAGCAAAATATATTACACAGGAGTGCTCCTTCTTGGTGTGTACATCAGTGAACTCATACATGTGCTGCAGGACAAACTGTTCAAAGGCAGAACATAATGTATTGTGGTTAAAGTGATCCCCGAGAAGCACTACAGACAGTAAGTGCTGCATAACAATGCAGGGTCAGAACTACTGTCCGCAAAAGCAGGCACATGGCTCCAGGATAGAATCATGGCACTGAAAAGCCACCCTGGAGTAAAGTATTAAGTAAACCAAGAACAGTCATCCATTCATCAGTGCATGAATGAATTTCATGTCCAGGTTACCCCTACAAAGATACAGAAAGAAATACAGCCCATGAGGAGTGACAGAAATACAGCCCATGAGGAGTGACAGAATAGTTCTGGCACATCTTAGAGCTCCCTGTAAAAGAATATCTGCACTGTAATCGTATCTTTCTGTATTCACACCCTAGAGGGAAAATGTCTCTACAGACAGCCAGACAATAGTCACCTCTGATGGTGCCTCTGGTGAGCATCCCTTCCAAGTATGAGCAACCCTTGACTAACAGAAAGAAAGATATATATTCTTTATATGCATTAATGGAACAGTCCAGATGGCACAGTGGATTATGAATGCACTTGAGAATTCAAAATTAGTGGTCAATGGAAGAAAAGGGAGAAGCCTAAACAGAACTCAAAAAAATAATAAAATAAAAATAAAATGATTAAACTGCTTTCTTGGACTATATGATGCTGTAAAATGAAGGTTAACATAGTACATAAGACTTCTAGATGATAACAGTATAGTTGGCATACACTTTCACAACCAAATCTGATGGCCTTTTCTGAGGTCACCTATGTCTCCACCCCATGTTATGGAAACCTTCTTTATAGCACTTTGCTCTGACATCACTGTTATTGACTGTGAGAATAATAGTGGCACAATGCCCTGACATATACTGATCAATAAACTAAAATATTCTCTATACGACTGATGCCTGGGGAACACAAACAAGTGGAGGGCCACCTTTTATAGCAAGGTCTTTCAGTCCAGGACATGATACACCACTTATGCTATGAAGCCAACATGTGAGTCCTCCACAACAAAGTAGGAATGTAGAGAGCATGTTTCCTTATTTGCAGATTATATGGGTAAACAGCACATTATGTTCAGGCAAACTTCAAAGTCAACCAGCTTCTACAGAGTTCTGCTGTCTTCTCTACCTTCTGATGGTGGTTACAAAGGAAGCAGGAATGAAGGCTTTCTTGTCATTTTCAGCATATCCACAGATCATGTAGTGTATTTTTATCATTGTGGAGATTATGCTGTGCTATGTCTATCCCTGCTCCATCTTGAATATAGCCCCCTCCGTCTTTTTGTACATGGTCTCAGTGGGTACCATTAGGAACCAACAAACAACATTTGAAGAACTGGAACTAAATCTCTCCTGAATATGTGGGCTCTGCAATACCTTTCCTGAACAATGACTGCAGTTCACAGCTGAATAAGATCTCAGGCAATGGTGAACTCCACCACTGCAAGGACATGTTTTTTTCCAGCTCATAATGTTTACATGCCTTAACAGTAATGCATAATATGAGAAATAAAAAATACTAACAAGTGAGCATACCAAAACAGGTCAAAAACAGGAATACACTGATCTATATGCAATGGAGTAGTGTTATGAGGTTATAAAGTCCACTCACATTTCATAATTAGTTGTCTATAATTCTCTGGATGTAAAAGATTTTCATTTCTGTGACATCATTCACTCTACATTCTTTAACACCTTGCTGTTTTCCATTTCCCAATGAACAGGTGGGAATTGCCAGCTGGGAGCACACATCAATGCAAGTGGGATAAAGGAGTTAAAATGCATCCCCACAATTATTAAGATTTGTTTTTTTAAATATCATGAGTTTAGTGGGAGCTATATGACGATTAGTTAGTTAAAAGGATAAGCAGATATACTAACTAGATATCGTTGCTAGACAAATAGAAACTGAAGAAGTCCAGTGTTTTTTTCTTTAATGGTGGCTTGAATGTTAAAAAGATCTACACTTCATTTGCAGGATTCAATGAGGAAAATATATCAGTTCAACCATCTGGATCGTCTGACCCTTAACTGGCATGTAGGTTTGTTTCTACGTCAGAAATGCGTGCACTTTATTTACATCCCCATAATCAATAATTGTACAGATTTATTTTCTCTTAGGACAGCAGACCATCAGTAATACTGCTACTGGGACTTTGTGGACAATTTGCAAATACATTACACAGGAGCTGGGGTAAAAAGCACTACGTACACCTTATCAACCAAACTAAGCATTTATGAATAACATATAACAATTCAGTCTGGTCACAAACTTAAATACCATAAGCTTCTTCAAATCCTTCAGCAAAGACTGCCCTAATATTCATTTAAAACCGTCACCAGATGGTCAAGCACAACTGTTACTGAATGAATCCAGAGAAATACTTAAAATTCTTTGCTGTATACCAGAATGCCTATAACTCTAAATCGTCATACACTGAGACATGTTTTACTCTAAGGTTGCATGCTGCAGACATCTCTAATTAAGGAAACCCATTTCCTCTCTCCTCAAGGCTACATTCAGCTGATGTAATACAGCAGCATTTTCCAGCCATATTTGAGGACAACTACCTCTCACATACAGGTTAACTGCCCGCATCTGCAGAATTTATTACATTTTATCTACTTTAAAACTCAAAGGTTGCTTCAGGATTTTTTAATAACTTTTAAAATCAATACCTGAAGCTTGCTGATCATTTGCTGACACCATGACATGTCCTGCTTTCCCCCGTACAGAGAGGTATGATGATTGGTATTTATATATATATATCATAATGCTCTCATGGGGGCATACTTATCAACCTCTTAGAGCAAAAAATCTGGACAAAGCCTTGAATAAAAGTGGGGCAAAGGCCCAAAAATAGGGACACTTTTTAAATATTGCTCTTACAAACTTAAAAATTTGGTAGAATGAATTTTCTGAAGCGTATGAAGTGTGAAACTCAAATGTCTGTCATTATTTTCTAACGTCAGACTTTCATGATTTGCTCTCAATTTGCCAGAAAACCCACAGTTTTATGAAAAACGGACCAAAAATATGAAGCAAAAATCTGGACATTATGTGAAAATCTGTACTGTGGAGCGGTATGCTCCATGCAAATAAATGGGGACTGAAAAGTATGTTTTAAGAACTATAATGGCTGTACACTGATAAAAGCATTTAAAGCATTGATTAACATGTCTACTAATTCAAGGCATTACATTTCTTCACTGATATACAACCATTATAAGATTTTAAATAAAATGCTTCATTCAAGGCCAACTGGTGGTGTACCCCATATGAGCTGCGTAATACATAATCGTAGAACTCTTCCATACAAGATGACATGCCAGCAAACAAGTAGCAAAATAAAAAAAAAAAATGATTTTAAAAGTTACAGAGGAAATCCTGCAAAGTTTTACACTACAAAAAAAAAAATCACTGCATGTTTGATGAGGGCAAAAACTACAGTGGGATCCATGGTTTCCATGATTAGCATACTTCTACTACTACAAGCAGAAGGGGAGGTAGGGTGGATAAACTTTTAATAATCGACCTATTAAGTGATATTTCTCTGTTTAATGAGGCTTCTTAAAGTGATCTGAAGGTGATATCTGAGGAATAACTTTTGGGAGGAATTGGCTTAACACAGTACAAGGTCAAGTCACCCCGTAAATACTGAATGGCTCAGAGAAGACACACCATGTGCCTCAAGGCATATTATGTCTGGTTACAATTTTTTTAGTGGGGTATCTGAATAAAGACTTCTCAAGCAAATTAACAATTGCACAAATACTGCAAAGCCAGAGTTTCTGCCCCACTGATAAAAAGTTTTAAGGAAAGCAGAAACAATCTGTGTAAGGAATTTTGTGTCTTTGTACCTTGTTTCAAGCTGTGTAAAGCACATACACTATTACAGAATCAGAGAGTTGCTTCTGACTACTGAAATAAGGCAAACAGACTCAATATTGCAAAAATGTGGGAAATATCTGGATTTTTCTTTTTCTTTTACTCAAATCTATTTAAATGATTTACAGATTCTCCAAATTAAAATGTTATTACTGGAAGCTCCTGGTTATTATCTACAATGTCAATATAAATTCCACCTTCTTGTCTTACAGAAATTCAAGTGGTTACATAAATATGCCATAGTGCATGTCATTCTAAGAGCAAACCATATGTGGTTAAGTCAGTGCAGCAGAGAAACAGCCCCAACCTGCAATGTTGGTGATTTGAGTATGACTAGCATCTTCGGTCCCACAGGACCAGTTGGAGGAGGACAGATGAAGCAGCGCAGCCAAATGTCATAGTGCTGGACTTAAGCTACCATTCACCTACATCTAGCATATTTTGGGGGAGCAGCAAGTTGGCAACCTCAGAATTTGTGGTCATGTAATCACTCTAGTACAAATGTATGCACAGAGGCATAAGTAAGGATCACCTCAAACGTAGACATGGGACCATAAGAAAGGATCACCTTAAATGTAGGCACGGAAGCATAAGTAAGGCTCATGGATCACCACAAACATAGGCATGGAAGCGTAATTAAGGATCACCTCAAACGTAGGCATGGAAGCGTAAGTAAGGATCACCACAAACATAGGCATGGAAGCATAAGGATCACCTCAAATGTAGGCATGGAAGCATAAGTAAGGATAACCTCAAACGTAGGCATGGAAGCGTAAGTAAGGATCACCACAAACTTAGGCATGGAAGCATAAGTAAGGATAACCTCAAACTTAGGCATGGAGGATAAGTAAGGATCACCTCAAACATAGGCATGGAAGTGTAAGTAAGTAAGGATCACCACAAACGTAGGCATGGAAGCGTAAGCAAGGATCACCACAAACGTAGGCATGGAAGCGTAACTAAGGATCACCACAAACGTAGGCATGGAAGCGTAAGTAAGGATCACCACAAACGTAGGCATGGAAGCATAAGTAAGGATCACCACAAACGTAGGCATGGAAGCGTAAGTAAGGATCACCACAAACGTAGGCATGGAAGCGTAAGTAAGGATCACCACAAACGTAGGCATGGAAGCGTAAGTAAGGATCACCACAAACGTAGGCATGGAAGCATAAGTAAGGATAACCTCAAACTTAGGCATGGAGGATAAGTAAGGATCACCTCAAACGTAGGCATGGAAGTGTAAGTAAGTAAGGATCACCACAAACGTAGGCATGGAAGCGTAAGCAAGGATCACCACAAATGTAGGCATGGAAGCGTAACTAAGGATCACCACAAACGTAGGCATGGAAGCGTAAGTAAGGATCACCACAAACGTAGGCATGGAAACATAAGTAAGGATCACCACAAACGTAGGCATGGAAGCGTAAGTAAGGATCTCCACAAACGTAGGCATGGAAGCGTAAGTAAGGATCACCTCAAACGTAGGCATGGAAGCGTAACTAAGGATCACCACAAACGTAGGCATGGAAGCGTAACTAAGGATCACCACAAACATAGACATGGAAGTGTAAGTAAGGATCACCACAAACGTAGGCATGGAAGCGTAAGTAAGTATCACCACAAACGTAGGCATGGAAGCGTAAGTAAGGATCACCACAAACGTAGGCATGGAAGCGTAAGTAAGGATCACCTCAAACATAGGCATGGCAATGTAAGTAAGGATCAGCACAAACATAGACATGGAAGTGTATAAGGATCACCACAAACATAGGCATGGAAGCGTAAGTAAGGATCACCACAAACGTAGGCATGGAAGCGTAAGTAAGGATCACCTCAAACGTAGGCATGGAAGTGTAAGGATCACCACAAACGTAGGCATGGAAGCGTAAGTAAGGATCACCTCAAACGTAGGCATGGAAGCGTAAGTAAGGATCACCACAAAAGTACAGTTTTGTACCTACCATAAATGTAGATGTCCGAGAGGTATGCATCTGCAGTCCTAACAAATGGGTTGTCCTGTCCTCAGGCAGCCCTTCGGTCGGCCGGATTCCAAAGTCTGGGTCTGGCCTCGGCTGATGTCGCACTTCACCCGACGTCATATCTGCAGTTCTTCGGGTATAAAGGTATCAGCCGACGCCATTTTCCTCAGTGTTTCTTGCCCCAGATGCCAGGTGCCCTCTAGGTAGGCTAAATTTGGATAAATGCAAATGTTTCCAAACAATAGAGAGCAAAATAAATGAACATGTATATACATATATACAAACAAATACACCATAATAGATTCCCCCAGCTAGCTACAAGATGGGCAAATACCCTAGGAGTACCACAGAGGGGAAGGAGGGTGGGTAATCCTGACTGCAGATGCATACCTCTCGGACATCTACATTTATGGTAGGTACAAAACTGTACTATGTCCTTCAAGGATGCATCTGCAGTCCTAACAAATGGGTAGAATACCATAGCCAAACTGGGGGAGGAGGCACTAAGAAGGCACTAAGAGTTTATGGTGTAGTTAAGATCCCTTGCAAAACCGCAGTGGCAAAACCTGCTCAGGATCTGGAGTATAAAGGTAGATTATAATGCTTGGCAAATGTATGCACGGAGCTCCAAGTAGCAGCCTCTAAACTGTCTTTGGTAGCCACTCCTCGTAAGAAAGCTGTAGTAATGGCTGTAGCCCTTGTGGAATGAGGTCTGATGTTTTCTGGAGTTGCCTTTCCATGAAAAGAGTAACAAAATCTAATGCAATTTCCTATCCATTTTGAGATTGTTTGTTTTGAAATTGCTTTTCCTTCCACTCCTGTTGCATATGCTACCAGAAGCTGGTCAGTTTTTCTATTGTTCTTGGCTCTGTCCAGGTAGTAGCGTAATTGTCTGTGTACATCCAAGGTATGTAGCAATCTTTCCCCCCTGTTCTGTGGGTTGGGGAAGAATGTTGGTAGGTGTATTGCCTGGTTTAATGATACCCTGGAGACCACCTTAGGCATAAAGGTAGGATTAGTTCTCATGGACACTCTGTCCTGATGAAAGACAAGGAAGGGCTGTACTGCCATTAAGGCCTGTAATTCAGAAACCCTTCTAGCTGAAGTGATTGCAAGCAGGAATGCAGTCTTCCAAGATAAGTACTGTAATTCTGCTGTTGCTGCTGGTTCAAAAGGGGGGAGTGTCAACTTTTCTAACACAAAGTTCAAGTCCCATGTAGGCAATGGTGGTTTCCTTGGTGGCTTTACATTTTTAATTCCTCTGAGAAACTGCCTGAGTAGAGGTTGAGAAAAGACTGGAGGATCCATGTTGTATTCTGCTGATGCATGAATCTTAATGGAGGAGTAAGACAGACCATTGTGGAAAAGCTCTGCTAAGTATTCCAGGATGTTAGCTATGTTTGCCAATGATGCATCTACTCCTTTTGTTGCACTCCAAATGAGATATCTTTTCCATTTTGCTGAATAAGTTTTCCTTGTTGAGGGTCTGCGAGCCTCCAAGATAATGTCTTTAACCCTTTGAGATAAATCTGGGTTATTTTTCCTTATGTAATGTTCCAAGCAGCTAGCTGCAGTGTTTTTAAGTTTGGATGCAGGATTTTGAAGTTGTTCTGTGTTAGCAGTAGAGGTAGTAGGGGTAGAGGCCATGCGTGTTCCCGGGACATACTCCTCAGTAGCGGGTACCAATGTTGCCTCGGCCAATCTGGAGCTATCAAGATGATCCTTGGGTGATCTTCTTTGATCTTCAGTAGCACTTTGTGCATCAAAGGAAGAGGTGGGAATGCATATGCTGTCAGGTTTTCCCAACTGAAGGATAGGGAGTCCACCTTCCAAGCAAGTGGGTGGTATGTCCTTGTGCAGAATTTTTCAATTGGTGGTTGTGTGGGGATGCGAATAGGTCTATTTCTGGCAGTCCCCATTTCCTTGTGATGGTTTTGAAGATGTCTGGATGCAGCATCCATTAGTGGGCATCCGTGGTGGTTCTGCTTAAGATGTCTGCTAGTATATTTTCTTTTCCTGGCACGAATATGGCTTGGAGCTGAATGTTGAGGCTCAGGGCCACATTCCAGAGGTCCATTGCCATCCGGCATAGAGGATATGAATGTGTGCCTCCCTGTTTGTTGATATACCACATAACTGTGGTGTTGTCCGTCCTTATCAGCAAATGACCCTGTTGTAGAAATGGTCTGAATGTCTGAATTGCCTGTTTTACTGCCAGCATCTCCTTTGATTTATGTGTAGGTTCATCTGGTCTGGAGTCCATAAGCCTTGTATGCACTTGTCCACCATGTGTGCCCCCCAACCGAGGTCTGAGGCGTCCGTGGTGATAGTCTGGCTTGGGTGAGGCCTGTGGAAGGGCAGTCCTTTGTTCAATTGACAGGCCTGGGCCCACCACTGGAATTCTTGCTTCAGGCATGGAATTATTGGAATTCTGGTTTCTAGGCTGTGCTTGTGCTGAGACCATAAATTCCTCAGGTACCATTGCAACTTCCTCATATGTAGTCTGGCATGTGGAATTAATATTATGCAGGATGCCATATAGCCCAGGGCTTGCAGGATTTTCCTAGCAGTACAAGTATCATTAAATGCATCATCCACAACTGTAAGTACTGGAGGAATAGCTAAAGGCCTATGCTGTGGTAAATGCAGAAAGGTCCTAAGCCTTTTCCTAGAGTCTGAGAAATCCTGGCCCTGCCATTGAAATTGTTCCCTCATAGCATGCAAGGTTTCCCCAAAAGAAAATTCCTCAGGAGGAGAGGCAGAAGGTATGGAACCCTCTGAATCAGAGTCCTCATATGGAGAATAAGGGCCCTCTGGAGGATTTGTATTTTCTGAATCATCAGAGGAATAATCTGAAGAAACTGGCTCAGGGGGCTCTGCTCTAAGCCTCTTCTCTGGAGGTGGGTGAGAGGCCCTGTCAGGGTGAGACTGGGTTCCCCTGATCATAGAAATGAGATCCTCTGCTAGACTAAGCATTTGAGCACTAGAGCTAGGCCTGAGAGAGGGGGCTTTAGCAGGCAGGGCCTTTGAAGATTTAGCTGCTTTAGCCCTGGCAAAGGCCTTAATTGACATGGATGCAGGGGGCCTAGCAGCTCCACGTGCAGGAGTAGATACATCTAAGGGGATAGTATCTGATAAATCCTGAGAAACTGTAATAGCAGGTAGATTTTCAGTAGCAGATTCAGCCAAGCTGGAAGAGGCCTCGGTAGAAGGAGGCATGCTTTCGGCGAAGGAAGAACCGGACTCGGCTTCAGCGAAACCAGACACTGGCGGTTGGCATAAGCGCAGTTTCGGCGAAACCGCGGACCAGTGTCGGTCCTTTTCCTTCGCTTTTAGCTAAATGTGAAGTCGGAGACTCCGGCGGCATGATATAAGCAAAAGCGGGCGAAAAACTCCTCTGCAAACTCTGACCGACGTCTAAGTGTTCGTCGGTTGAAGGAAGCACAGGCTAGACAAGCTGCTACGTCGTGGTCTGGGCCTAAACAAGGTAGGCAGTAAGAGTGGAAATCTTTATGAGGTATTTGTTTCCCACAAGTTAAACAGTTATTCACTTTTTCTGACATCGGCTGAGGCAAGAAAGAGTCCCCAGCGGTACCAGCTTTTAGAAGTCTTCGGTAGTAGTAATCTCTGGTTCTGACCGAACGGCACTTGCGAACAGCTTCTGATTCGGGCGCCACATGGCAAGAAAGACTGGGGAAAATGGCGTCAGCTGATACCTTTATACCCGAAGAACTGCAGCTATGACGTCGGGTGAAGTGCGACATCAGCCGAGGCCAGACCCAGACTTTGGAATCCGGCTGACCGAAGGGCTGCCTGAGGACAGGACAACCCATTTGTTAGGACTGCAGATGCATCCCTTGAAGGACATCGTAGGCATGGAAGCGTAAGTAAGGGTCACCTCAAACATAGGCATGGAAGCGTAAGTAAGGATCAACTCAAACGTAGGCAAGGAAGCGTAAGTAAGGATCACCTCAAACGTAGGCATGGAAGCATAAGTAAGGATCACCTCAAACGTAGGCATGGAAGCGTAAGTAAGGATCACCTCAAACTTAGGCATGGAAGCGTAAGTAAAGATCACCACAAACGTAGGCATGGAAGCGTAAGCAAGGATCACCATAAACGTAGGCATGGAAGCATAAGTAAGGATCACCACAAACATAGGCACGGAAGCGTAAGCAAGGATCACCACAAACGTAGGCATGGAAGTGTAAGTAAGGATCACCACAAGCGTAGGCATGGAAGCGTAAGTAAGGATCACCACAAATGAAGGCATGGAAGTGTAAGTAAGGATCACCACAAACGTAGGCATGGAAGCATAAGTAAGGATCACCACAAACGTAGGCATGGAAGTGTAAGTAAGTAAGGATCACCACAAACGTAGGCATGGAAGCGTAAGTAAGGATCACCACAAACGTAGGCATGGAAGTGTAAGTAAGGATCACCACAAACGTAGGCATGGAAGCGTAAGTAAGGATCACCTCAAACTTAGGCATGGAAGCGTAAGTAAGGATCACCACAAACGTAGGCATGGAAGCGTAAGCAAGGATCACCATAAACGTAGGCATGGAAGCATAAGTAAGGATAACCTCAAACATAGGCATGGAAGCGTAAGTAAGGATCACCACAAACGTAGGCATGGAAGTGTAAGTAAGGATCACC
This sequence comes from Protopterus annectens, assembly GCF_019279795.1. Lineage (NCBI taxonomy): Eukaryota > Metazoa > Chordata > Ceratodontiformes > Protopteridae > Protopterus > Protopterus annectens. The sequence goes on along the minus strand of NC_056745.1, from coordinate 179,975,205 downwards.
ACAAGCGTAGGCATGGAAGCGTAAGTAAGGATCACCACAAATGAAGGCATGGAAGTGTAAGTAAGGATCACCACAAACGTAGGCATGGAAGCATAAGTAAGGATCACCACAAACATAGGCATGGAAGTGTAAGTAAGTAAGGATCACCACAAACGTAGGCATGGAAGCGTAACTAAGGATCACCACAAACGTAGGCATGGAAGCGTAAGTAAGGATCACCACAAACGTAGGCATGGAAGTGTAAGTAAGTAAGGATCACCACAAGCGTGGGCATGGAAGTGTAAGTAAGGATCACCACAAGCGTGGGCATGGAAGCATAAGTAAGGATCACCACAAGCGTAGGCATGGGCGTAAGTAAGGATCACCTCAAGCGTAGGCATGGGCGTAAGTAAGGATCACCACAAGCGTAGGCATGGGCGTAGTAAGGATCACCTCAAACGTAGGCATGGAAGCGTAAGTAAGGATCACCTCAAACGTAGGCATGGAAGCATAAGTAAGGATCACCACAAACGTAGGCTTGGAAGCGTAAGTAAGGATCACCTCAAACGTAGGCATGGAAGCATAGGTAAGGATCACCACAAACGTAGGCATGGAAGCATAAGTAAGGATCACCACAAACGTAGGCATGGAAGCGTAAGTAAGGATCACCTCAAACGTAGGCATGGAAGCGTAAGTAAGGATCACCACAAACATAGGCATGGAAGCGTAAGTAAGGATCACCACAAACGTAGGCATGGAAGCGTAAGTAAGGATCACCACAAACGTAGGCATGGAAGCGTACATAAGGATCACCACAAACGTAGGCATGGAAGTGTAAGTAAGGATCACCACAAACGTAGGCATGGAAGCGTAAGTAAGGATCACCACAAACGAAGGCATGGAAGTGTAAGTAAGGATCACCACAAACGTAGGCATGGAAGCATAAGTAAGGATCACCACAAACGTAGGCATGGAAGCGTAAGTAAGGATCACCACAAACGTAGGCATGGAAGCATAAGTAAGGATCAGCAGAAACATAGACATGGAAGTGTAAGTAAGAATCACCACAAACGTAGGCATGGAAGTGTAAGTAAGGATCACCACAAACGTAGGCATGGAAGTGTAAGTAAGGATCACCACAAGCGTAGGCATGGAAGCGTAAGTAAGGATCACCACAAATGAAGGCATGGAAGTGTAAGTAAGGATCACCACAAACGTAGGCATGGAAGCATAAGTAAGGATCACCACAAACGTAGGCATGGAAGTGTAAGTAAGTAAGGATCACCACAAACGTAGGCATGGAAGTGTAAGTAAGTAAGGATCACCACAAACGTAGGCATGGAAGCATAAGTAAGGATCACCTCAAACATAGGCATGGAAGCGTAACTAAGGATCACCACAAACGTAGGCATGGAAGCGTAAGTAAGGATCACCACAAACGTAGGCATGGAAGTGTAAGTAAGTAAGGATCACCACAAATGTAGGCATGGAAGCGTAAGTAAGGATCACCACAAACGTAGGCATGGAAGTATAAGTAAGGATCACCACAAACGTAGGCATGGAAGCGTAAGTAAGGATCACCTCAAACGTAGGCATGGAAGCATAGGTAAGGATCACCACAAACGTATGCATGGAAGCGTAAGTAAGGATCACCACAAACGTAGGCATGGAAGTGTAAGTAAGGATCACCACAAACGTAGGCATGGAAGCGTAAGTAAGGATCACCACAAACGTAGGCATGGAAGCATAAGTAAGGATCACCACAAACGTAGGCATGGAAGCGTAAGTAAGGATCACCTCAAACGTAGGCATGGAAGCGTAAGTAAGGATCACCACAAACGTAGGCATGGAAGCATAAGTAAGGATCACCACAAACATAGGCATGGAAGCGTAAGTAAGGATCACCACAAACGTAGGCATGGAAGCATAAGGATCACCACAAACATAAGCATGGAAACATAAGTAAGGATCACCACAAATGTAGGCACTGAAACATAAGTAAGGATCACCTTAAATGTAGGCATGGAAGTGTAAGTAAGGATCACCACAAACGTAGGCATGGAAACATAAGTAAGGATCACCACAAATGTAGGCATGGAAACATAAGTAAGGATCACCACAAACGTAGGCATGGAAGCATAAGTAAGGATCACCACAAACGTAGGCATGGAAGCAAAAGTTAAGGATCACCACAAACGTAGGCATGGAAGCGTAAGCAAGAATCACCACAAACGTAGGCATGGAAGTGTAAGTGGGATCACCTTAAACGTAGGCATGGAAGTGTAAGTAAGGATCACCACAAACGTAGGCATGGAAGCATAAGTAAGGATCACCACAAACGTAGGCATGGAAGCGTAAGTAAGGATCAACACAAACGTAGGCATGGAAGTGTAAGTAAGGATCAACACAAACGTAGGCATGGAAGTGTAAGTAAGGATCACCACAAGCGTGGGCGTGGGCGTAAGTAAGGATCAACACAAGCGTGGGCATGGGCGTAAGTAAGGATCAGCACAAGCGTGGGCATGGAAGTGTAAGTAAGGATCACCACAAGCGTGGGCGTGGAAGCATAAGTAAGGATCACCACAAGCGTGGGCATGGAAGCATAAGTAAGGATCACCACAAGCGTGGGCATGGGCGTAAGTAAGGATCAACACAAGCGTGGGCATGGAAGTGTAAGTAAGGATCACCACAAGCGTGGGCGTGGAGGCATAAGTAAGGATCACCACAAACGTAGGCATGGAAGCGTAAGTAAGGATCAACACAAACGTAGGCATGGAAGTGTAAGTAAGTAAGGATCACCACAAACGTAGGCATGGAAGTGTAAGTAAGGATCACCACAAACGTAGGCATGGAAGCGTAAGTAAGGATCACCTCAAACGTAGGCATGGAAGCGTAAGTAAGGATCACCACAAACGTAGGCATGGAAGCATAAGTAAGGATCACCACAAACGTAGGCATGGAAGCGTAAGTAAGGATCACCACAAACGTAGGCATGGAAGCGTACATAAGGATCACCACAAACAAAGGCAGGGAAGTGTAAGTAAGGATCACCACAAACGTAGGCATGGAAGCATAAGTAAGGATCACCTCAAACGTAGGCATGGAAGTGTAAGTAAGGATCACCACAAACGTAGGCATGGAACCATAAGTAAGGATCACCACAAATGTAGGCATGGAACCATAAGTAAGGATCACCACAAACGTAGGCATGGAAGCATAAGTAAGGATCACCACAAACGTAGGCATGGAAGCAAAAGTTAAGGATCACCACAAACGTAGGCATGGAAGCGTAAGCAAGAATCACCACAAACGTAGGCATGGAAGTGTAAGTAAGGATCACCTCAAACGTAGGCATGGAAGTGTAAGTAAGGATCACCACAAACGTAGGCATGGAAGCATAAGTAAGGATCACCACAAACGTAGGCATGGAAGCGTAAGTAAGGATCAACACAAACGTAGGCATGGAAGTGTAAGTAAGGATCAACACAAACGTAGGCATGGAAGTGTAAGTAAGGATCACCACAAACGTAGGCGTGGAAGCATAAGTAAGGATCACCACAAACGTAGGCATGGAAGCGTAAGTAAGGATCAACACAAATGTAGGCATGGAAGCGTAAGTAAGGATCAACACAAACGTAGGCATGGAAGTGTAAGTAAGGATCACCACAAACGTAGGCGTGGAAGCATAAGTAAGGATCACCACAAACGTAGGCATGGAAGCATAAGTAAGGATCACCACAAACGTAGGCATGGAAGCGTAAGTAAGGATCAACACAAACGTAGGCATGGAAGTGTAAGTAAGGATCACCACAAACGTAGGCGTGGAAGCATAAGTAAGGATCACCACAAACGTAGGCATGGAAGTGTAAGTAAGGATCTCCACAAACGTAGGCATGGAAGTGTTAAGTAAGAATCACATTTTGTTGCACTGCACAGCATGAGTAGCACAAAAAATAAAAAAGCCCAGCCAGCCATAATAACTGCCGACTTTAGAAACCTTGGCCCAGTGCAATCTACAGGCATAAGCATATGCTATGTACTCCACAGTGATATTTTTGGACTAATTATTTATTTTGCGCAATGAGGTGTGTTACATTTATCATGGGTTGTTACTACAGATTTTGTTAAATGTCTCTTTCTTTCTCATTTTGAGGAGGGGTGGTGGTATTTTAGTAGTAATAACAATGTGTACTCTCCTAAACTATGCACTGCTTGAGTTTAGAGGAGACTGTTACAGAACCTGTCATACAATTCCAGATATCCTGGGTAGACAGCAGATTCCCGTCTTCATAAAGGGGTTTATAAGGGAAATGAAATGGACAGCAGGTCTGAGTAAATAATCCTAACGGAGCTGGTGAATAAAAGGAATAATAACTAAATACTCATCAAGAACCATGTATTATTGCAAAGGTTGCTTCCATGAAGAATATGTCTGCTACAGAAACATTCTTACCCATGTGAATTAATGGGGTAGAAGCACCCAAACAGGGGAGCTTCTGTTAGTTATGTACACAGTGCTAGTCCTAGCTGTACTGTAGACAGTGGGGGTTTAATTACAGGACCACATCACTTACACTGACTGCCCTTTCAGTTTATTGACAAAGCTCTTCAGAAAAAAATGGTTTCTCTTTTTGATAAGAAATAAAGTAACACTGTGATGTGTTGTATGTCTTATCTTGACCCGTGCATTTATCCACTGACCGCCAATGAGAAGTACCAGTACAGAGTTTAAAATTATGCCACAGTTGATGAGTTTTATTTTTATTTTATGTAATAATCAGGTAAGGAACTGGACTCTGCATCCATTACGTATAGCACCATGCACACAATGGCAGATAATGTACCCATATGACACTGTGCTACAACTGGCATGCAGTTTTTATGCATACGCCATGATTCTTGACACCATACAGTCTTCTCTTTTAAGAAATCTGAAGTTTAAAAAAAAAAAAAAAAATCCTCCAAACCCATCACCCTTTTGTTAACATGTTTGATTAGTAAGGCCTACCCTGGAAAGGACCAGTGATGTCTGACTTCTGCCTAAACGTTCCAAGAAAATACAAAAGCAATCCCTATACTGTCCTAAAAAGTTCCCAGTCTCTCTCCCTCTCTCATTTGTATTTTCAAAACAGCAAATACAATTTTGGTTCCATTCAATTTCTGCATATTCTGCCTCTCAGGTCATGATGAAGTACAGCTGCATTAGGAATTTACCATAACTAAAGATATTCAGCTATGTCCACTATTGCGGTCATCTTCATATTTGGAAGACCCAACTTCCAGCTTAGCAACCTAAACCATCTGAGCCTGGTAGACAGACTCCCACCTCTTAGTTAGTAGCATCAGAGAGGAATCCATCCATGCCATTGTGTTTTTTTTTTACTTTCCCTGTCAGCTACATACCCATCCCAGCCCCTGGATGCTCACAAGACAGAAAGAAGAGGAAGGAAGGGATATAGCATTGTAAGAGTGAGCATACTTGACCATGTACAATTAAGGTAAGTTCCTAAGCCAAATGTATTGTGCTTATTGTATGGTTTACTGCTTCCATAGTATTCCCATTTGTGAAGATTCCCAAAGCTCATGGACCAGTGGTTGGCCAGCCACGAGAATGGTTTGTGTGAAACAATCCTTGTTGGATAGCCATGAGTAATACAACCCTTGCTTTAGATGAAATGTATGTAAAGATGTGGACTGATGTCCAAGTAGCTGCTTCTAAAAGATTGAGCACTGACCAATCTGCACCCCCAAAAAATTCAGTAGCAGCTGCTGTGGGTCTAATGGAATGAGCCCTTACCTGTCCCAGTAAAGGCTTGCCATGAAGTAACAGAAACAAATACAACTGGCTAACCACTTAGAGAAGGTCTGCTTGCAGAGTCCTTCCCTCCTCACCCTTTACACAGGATACAAATACCTGCTATTTTTCTCTGTCTTTTGTCCTGTCCAAGTAGAATCTCTGTTGCCTCTGTACATCAAGAGAGTACAAAATTGACTTCCCTCTGTTATGGGGTGTAGAACAGAATACTGGAAGTTGAATAGCCTGTTTCAACGCAACCCTGTTACTACCCTGGGCAAGAATGAAGAGTTGGTGTGTAAAGTCATGCTATGCTGCCTTTGAGGAAGAACTGAAAAGACTTGAGGAACAATTGAAAATACTTTTTGCCCATGAGGGCCTATGATCATAACATCTTTCTAGCTGAAGTGACAGCCACTAGGAAGACATCTTTTGATGTCAAATGTTTCAAATATGCAAAATCTTCTAGCTCAAAGGGGCCACGCCAGCATCTCATGGATATAGTCGGAAGTCTCATGGTGGAATAATCTCCTTTTTGGAGGGAGGCTCAGGTGCTGGACTTCCTTTAGGAATTGCTTTACTGGCCACAAGAAAAAAGGGGGCATTTCACAGCAGGCAGGCGGACAAGCTGAAACAACTGACACATGTACCTTTCACAGTGGCATAGAACAACCCTGTCGGGTTTGACAAATATTTAAGGATTGTGGATATTGAGGTTTGTGCTGGAACCTGATCCCTTTTTGTGCTGGAACCTGACCCCTTCCTTGGCAACAAAGGATGCATTTCTTCCATTTAGGTAGCTAAGATTTTCTTGTATTTGGTTCCTTAGCCTCCACCTGAAAGTTGTGAGCACAACTTTGAAGAACAAGGAACCTGAACAACCTTTCTTCTGCTCTATTCATCGACTTGTCCAAAGCATTCGACATGGTAAACCACCAAATTCTCTTAAACATCCTGAAATCTCTCTCATTAGACCCACTTTCCATAAAATGGTTCCAATCCTACCTTGACAACCGACAACAAGCAGTACTTTGGCAAAACACTTTATCCACCCTTCTACCTGTTACCTTAGGAGTCCCTCAGGGATCCATACTTGGACCTCTTCTTTTCTCTATATTTATTAATGACCTTCATCTAGCTATCCCACAAGCCACCTGCATACAATATGCTGATGACTCAACCCTATTATGTTCAGCTGCATCATACCATGACCTTCATGCTCTCACCCAAAAAGTATTCAACATAGTTGAACAATGGTTCTCTCAGCATTGCCTCCTCTTAAACCCTAAAAAAACCAAACTTCTCCTCTTCACGCCTACTCATAAGTCCTCCCCTCTCCAATTCTCAGTAACATCTACCAATGATACTATTATATCTCCTGACTACCATCAAACTACTCGGTGTCACTATTGACAATAATCTCAACTTTGACATCCATAGCAATAATACCATAAAGACTGTTAATAATCGGTACCCTCTACAGGATAAAACCCTTCCTTTCCCCCACTGCTAAAATTACAGTTGCCCACACACACTTGATCTCTACACTCCTTTATGCCTCTCCCATTTTTACTAATCTCTCCAAGAATAACCTCAACAAATTGGAAATGGCTTATAATAACATAGCACGATTTGCTACAGGCAACTCATTTAGAACCCATCATTGCATTAACCTAAAACAGCTAGGATGGTTAGAACTACAACACCTGGTTAAATTTCACCAACTCACCCTTGCCCACAACATCCTTTATAAACCTTCTAATACTCCAAGTTTATCTACCCTAATCACCCCCTACACAAATCTGAAGTCCTTACGCTCATCTCAAAAACTACTAGTCCACACCACTAAACCTAACAACAGAGCTGGTGATTCCTTTTCTCTAATTCTGTAGGTAAATCCTGGAATCTTCTCCCTTGTGACCTCTCCTCACTCACCTCATTATCTCTCTTTAAAAATAGACTTAAACTTCTCCTCAAAACTCACTGGCTATGCCCCTGTTCAAAACCAGACTAGTCATCTACCTCTACACTAAGTTAACTAACCTATCCAGTGCTTACTAGCCTCTGCTCCTTTTTTTTTTCCATCTTATCATACTTTTCTTATCTACCCCTTTTCTTTTTTTATATCCTCTTTTTACTTTCTCTTCTTAAGTAACTCCTTTGCTACATTACTTCTCACCTAACTTCCTTTGTTTAACTATGACCTAACCTGATATGTCTCCATACTTGAAATTTCACTGTTTTATGATTTGTTTCCTCAATAATATATTCTGTTACAAACTCTGTACTGTTAATTACTTAATACCATTGTTGATGAGTTTTATTTCCTTTTGAAAGTTGCTATTTTTATTAGTATATTGATATTTTTTTTCTGTGTTGTTTGAACTTGTACTATTGTATTTAGACCATGTCTTGGAGCTTATCTCCCCGGGCCTCTACTGAAAAAGGACATGTATCCAGCTAGACTAGCCCGGTCAACAAATGTAAAATAAATAAATAAATAAATACCCAAAGTTAATTCATGGGTTCATAGGCAATTACTAGGCTAGCTGCCTCTGTGGGCCATTTCACGTTAAGCCAATTTCTCTACTAAAGGTGAGAATCAAACCCTCTATTTTGTGTCTATGAGGCAAATAACTTAATCATTATACTAACTCCCAACACCCCAAAATCAAGTACATAAACTGCATTTCCTTACAGTTAGAATGATTAAAGTACAAGCAGAGGGCTTGAGGCGATTTCAACTTATGACCCCTGGATTATGAGACCATGCTCTAACCCCTAATTTACAAGGCCACACTGTACAGGACAGCTCAGTTACTACTGACCTCTTGTTTTGTGCCAACAGGTTCACATGTTGTGGCAGAAGCACAGGCACTGTCCTCACCATACTGAATAAAGGGGGGGGGGGCAAAGTTATCTTACCTAAAAGGCAGCTACAAGCAGTATTTGGGCGTGTCCTCCTTTACCTTCTGAATTACCTTGTGGAAGAGAGTGACAGGAGGAAAACTATACAGAAGCAAGCCTGCAAACTGAAGGGCAAGGTGCCTGTTTGCCCAAGCTTTCTAAGTTGGTGTCCTGGAGCAAACTTTTCTGAGTTGTGTACTTTCACAAGAAACAAAAATGTCTATTACTGGCACAGTACACCCACCTGTGGACCAGATTCAGGAAGACACCCCCTATAAAATATCCCTTTGTGAGGGTATATGCTCGGCTGGTCTGTCAGGGAGTTTTCCAGGGAAGGGATGTTGGATGCCCTGAGAGTGAGTCCTGATTCCAGGCCACATCCTTCAACTATTCAGAAGTTTACAGAAAATCAAGCTTCTTCCTAATATTTTTTATTATCATCCGCATAAAATGTGGTTTTCTGGCAAATCACCAAGGAATGAAGTCACTAAATAATGACATACAATTGAGTTTCAGAATTTATACCCTTCAGAAAATGCATGCTAATGCAAACACTGTCATTTTAGCAATTTTCTAAGTTTAAAAAAAGTGAAATTTAAAATCTGTCTCTGTCTTTGGGCTTTTGTGCTTTCGTTAGGTTTGGCTTTGTCCACTATCCCTGTGCTACGAGGCTGAGTGGTATACTCCTGGGCCAGACCTACTACCAGCCTGCACTGGAGATATGATCAAGTTCTCTCCTCTTTATTTATGTACTGCATCACTGTTGTCTTGTCTGTGAGGATGTGGAGGGGCCCTGGTTCCAAAATGGACTTGAAGCTCTTACTATTATCATCATTTCGTGTATGCTGATGACTTTTCTTCATTCCAGTTTGTCCCAGAATCCTGGATCTTCAGATGCCCTGAGTAGGCTCCCCAAACAGTGTCCGGGCAGTTTGTTGTGAGCGAATAATTGTCTTTGCCTAGCTTGAAAGGTCCCCCTGAATGAGGTTTACCTGTTGTATCCAACATGAGAGTTCTTTCTTGACAAAAGACAGCAGAGGGAGGGATGTTGCAAGGACTGGGTATGCTGGCACCATCTGTTAATCAGACAATGCTGAAACTTTATCATGAATAGTTTTGCAGGTGAGTCCATCAAGATTGTGGGGGCCATATAACTCAGTGTCTTCACAAACTCCACTGCAGTGATTTGACTCTTCTGTGCTACAGTTGTGAAATATTTTGTCAAGGAAAGAAAGGCCTTCTGGTGTACAGTGACCAGATGAGCTTTCAGGAACAAGCATTGTCTCAAGGGCAGAAGGTGTACCTTTGGAAGGCTGAGAGGAAGTCTAACATTTTCAAAGTATGCCAGGATGAACTAAAGTGCCCTCTATTTTTCCTCTATGTCTGGTGACTGAATCATACAGTCATCCAGGTATGGATAAATGTGGATACCCTTGGCCCTGTTGGTGGCAATTACATGAGCCATGCACTCTGAATACTCTGGATTCAGTAGATAAAACAAAGGGAATGGAAGTGAAAGTACAGTTTTGTACCTACCATAAATGTAGATGTTCGAGTGTATATACTGCTGCAGTCATCACACTAGGGTTATCCTGTCATCAGGCGGTCCCCGCAGTCGGCCAAATCCCAAAGCCTTGGTCCGGCATCGGTTGTCGTTGCTTCTTCCCTGACGTCAGTGCAACAGGGGTATAAAAGAGGCAGCCGACGCCATTTTCTTCAGTTTTTCTTGCCCCAGATGTCAGGTGCCCCCAACTAGGAAGGCAATACAAAAGCTATGCAAAAATACCATAATAGATAAACAATGGTACTAGCTGTTAGCAAACACACCATACAGACATGCATCCAATTGATTGATGAACATGGAGCTATAACTAACACCCTGGTATGTAGAGGGGATGGTGGGAGGGTAACCTGGACTGCAGCAGTATATACACTCGAACATCTACATTTATGACAGGTACAAAACTGTACTATGTTCATCGTGTTATACTGCTGCAGTCATCACACTTGGGTTGAATCCCAAAGCTATGGATGGGTGGCTGGTACTAAACTGGGTTAGGCAAAGCTAGGATGCCCTGCAGTACTGCAGTGGCAAAACCAGCTCTGGTTTTTGAGTATAAAGAAAGGTGGTAGTGTTTGGTAAAGGTGTGCACTGAACTCCAAGTAGCTGCCTCCAGAATGTCCTTGGTTGGAACCTCCCTGAGAAAGGCTGCTGAGGTTGCTGTAGCCCTGGTAGAATGGGACCTAATATTAACAGACACTGCTTTCCCATGGTGTGAGTAGCAAAGGCGGATACAATGTGCTATCCATTTGGAGATGGTCTGTTTTGAAATAGCCTTTCCATGTGAACTTGCAGCATAGGATACAAAGAGTTGGTCAGTTTTTCCTGAAGGTCTTTGTCTTATCTAAATAGTAACGTAGCTGTCTCTGAATGTCCAAAGAGTGAAGGAGTCTCTCTCCTTTATTCTGGGGGTTTGGATAAAAGGTGGGTAAATGAATGGTCTGATTCAAAGCCACACTGGATACTACTTTTGGCATAAAAGTAAGGTTAGTTCGTAAAGAGACCCTGTCCTGATGGAAAATGATGAAAGGTTCCACTGCCATAAGTGCCTGTAGTTCTGAGACCCTGCGTGCTGAGGTAATAGCCAGCAACAAAGCTGTTTTCCAAGACAAGTATTGTAGTTCTGCTGAGAATGCTGGTTCGAAAGGAGACGATGTTAATTTTTCTAAAACAAAGTTTAGGTCCCAAGCTGGCGTTGGGGGTTTTCTGGGGGGTCTTATATTCTTAGCCCCTCTGAGAAACTGCCGTAGTAAAGGGTGTGAGAAAATAGGAGGATCCGTATTATACTGAGCTGAAATGGCTGAAGCATGGATCTTAATGGATGAGAATGAAAGGCCTTGGTGTAGCATCTCAGTTAAATATTGCAGTATTTGAGGAATGTTAGGTATCCAAGGATTTTGGCCTTTAGCCTGGTTCCATGCACAAAATCTTTTCCATTTGTCTGAGTAAGTTTTTCTGGTGCTGGGCCTTCTGGCCTCCAAAATGACATTCTGGACATCCTTTGAGAGAAGTGTTGATTGATAGTTCAAGGTATTCTCCATGCAGCTAAATTTAAAGTTCTGAGCTGGCTGTGAAGTATCAGAGAATTTTTCTGAGTCAGCAGTAGTGGGAATTGAGGCAAGATCCATGGAGGGCTGTGAGTCAAGTTCCTTAGTAATGGGTACCAGTGCTGGCGTGGCCAGTCCGGAGCAATGAGGATCATTTGTGGTCTCTCTGATCTGACTTTCAATAATACCTTGGTCAATAGAGGTAGTGGTGGGAAGGCATAGACTGTCAATGCTGTCCAACTGAATGATAGTGCATCCACTTTCCAGGCTAGGGAGTGATAAGTCCTTGTGCAAAATTTCTGTAGTTGGCAATTGTTGGGGGAGGCAAATAGATCTATGTCTGGACATCCCCTCCTTTGAGTTATCATTGAAAATACTTGTGGGTGTAGACTCCACTCGTGAGGATCTGCCATATTTCTGCTTAATTCATCTGCCAATATGTTTTCCTTTCCTGACAGGAATTGTGCTTGCAGTTGTACTTAGTAAGTCAATGCTGTGTCCACAAGGTCATTGCCTGTCTGCATAAAGGGTAGGAGTGTGTTCCTCCCTGTTTATTTATGTACCACATCACTGTGGTGTTGTCTGTCCTTATTAGTAGTTGTCCTGGATGCAAGAGGTCCTTGAAGGCTGTCAGAGCATTTTGCACAGCTAGCATCTCCTTTTGGTTGATGTGAAGATGCATTTGTTTTGCAGACCATTTGCCCTGTATGCACTGTCCTGCCATGTGTGCTCCCCAAGCGTAGTCTGAAGAATCTGTTGTCATAGTTTGGTTTGCTGGAGGTAAGACGAAAGGAAGACCCTTGTTTATTTGACATGCTTGAGCCCACCATAGGAACTCTTTTTAAAGGCATGGAATGAGAGGTATACTTGATTCGAGGCTGTGCCTGTGTTGAGACCATACACTTTTCAGGTACCATTGTAATTTCCTCATATGCAGCTTTGCATATGGGAGTAGCTGAATGCAAGATGCCATGAACCCCAATGCCTGCAGGATTTTCCTTGCAGTGAGCTGGGGAAAAGTTGCCATCTTTTTGAAGTATTGAGTCAATTGTTGTTTGTCTGGCGTGAGAAAAGCCATCTGGGCCGTTGTATTTATGCTGGCACCCAGGAATATTATTTGTTGCGAGGGTATTAGCTTTGACTTCTTTTTGTTTACTGTGTACCCTAGGCAACTGAGCAGTTTTATTACAAATGCCAGATGCTGTAATAGGATGTCCTTGCTGTCCGCTTGGATCAGGCAGTTGTCCAGATATGGGTAAATTTGTATTCCTTGTTGTCTGCAATATGCAATTACTGATGCCAGGCATTTCATAAATACTCTGGGCGCAGTAGATAAGCCAAAGGGCAATGCAGAGAATTGATAATGCGTTGTACCAGGCAAAAATCTGAGGCATCTTCTACAATCTTGTCTGATAGGGACATGCAGGTATGCCTCTTTGAGGTCCAACGTTACCAGCCAAGACTCCTTGCCCAGCATGGGAAGACGCTGCTGAAGTGTGAGCATTTTGAATTTGGGTACCTCCAGGTATGTGTTTAGAATGGAGAGGTCTAAGATGGGCCTCCAGGCTTTGTCCTTTCTTGGGACTAGAAATAGTCTTGAGTAAAAACCTTGACCTTGCTCTTTTGTAAGTACCTTTTGAATTGCTTTCATATCCATGAGAGCTGATATTTGCGCTTGTGCCTCTGCCCATTGGTTTGGAGGCAGATTTGGCATGCCTCTCATCCGTGGTAAAGTGTGGAAATGAAATCTGTAGCCTCAGGTAATAATATCCAGAACCCATTTGTCTTTTGTTATGATGTGCCAATTTTGTGGAAATAAAGCCAGTTTTCCTCCCAAAGGTGCAGCCAGGGCAATTTTGCTTGGCAGGCGAAGAGGGAAGTCATTGTGTTTGTTTCCTGAAGGGTTGAGATCTTTCATCTCCCCCTCTTTGAGATGTTGTTTGCCATTGTCTAGGCCTGAAAGATCCTTGTGGCTAGCCTCTGCCCCTTGGGCGTCTGTACCTACCTCTTTGGGGTCGGTCTGATGCAGGAAAGGACCATTTTTTTGATGGCCAGTTTCTGCTGAAACGAGGAGGTTGTACCTGTAAGAAATCTTTAACTGTTTGCATAGATTTTGCCTTTTCTTCCATTTTCTTTAAAACTTCCTCTGCTTTGACACCAAATAACACATCGTTCTGCAATGGAGCATCCAATAGCTTTGCTTTGACATGTTCTGGTAAGGCTTGTTCTTTAAGCCAAGCATGCCTACGAATTACAGACCCTGTGACAGCTGCTCTACATAAGGCTTCCAATGAATCAAAACCACACTGTAAGGTATGCTTTCCCACCTGTTCTGCTGCATGCAGCAAATCCTGCATCTCTTTGAAATCAGGTTGATCTGTCTGAGGGATCATTTTCCGTTTTAACTGTGTAATCAAGTACTGTTGGTATTTTAGCATGTGGAATTGGCAGTTTAAGGCCCTCATGGCCAAAGTGGCAGACGTATACACTTTCTTTCCCCATCTTTCTAATGCTCTGGAATCTCTTTCAGACGGAAGTGGATTCTTAGCAGTAGAGGCCTTAACCCCTTTGGGACCCTGGGAAATGGTTTCTGGGTCTGCAGTAGGACTTTTATATAGAAACTTATGAGTATCAGAAACTCGATAGTATCTGTCTGGTTTAGCTGGTGCTGGAGGTAAGGAATCTGGGTTTAGACTAGATTCGGAGTAAACATCATCCAAAATGTCTAAAACTGGAGGAATTGCTAGGGGTCTATGCTGTGTAAGAAGAAGAAACTCACGGAGTCTTTTCTTAGAGTCAGAGTAATCTTGGCATTCGCAGTGGAAGTGTTCCCTCAAGGTGTGTAAAGTTTCCCCAAAAGAGTAGTCTTCAGGGGGGGGGAGATAGAGGGAATGGACTCTTCAGCATCTGAGTCTTCATAAGGAGGGAAGGAGTAATCCTGGTCCTCAGAGTTGCCTGAGGAAATGGATGCTTGGTCAGAGGAAGGATAATCTTCCTCCAGTCTAGGCCTTTTGTCAGGTGGGGGTTGGGATCCCCTGATAAGGGTAATTAAATCCTCAGCCATCTTAAGCATCTGTTTTTTAGGCATAGGGGCCTGTGGGGGGGTGTGTGTACTCAGCTTCCTAACTTTCAAGGGAGCTTTAGCATAAGACTTAGTAGAGATAGTTGTCGGTTTGAAGACACCTTCAGAAACCGAAGGCCTATCCAAAATTTCCGGATCACCGTCAGGGCTGGCGTCTGAGGGGTGAGGTGGAACCGGTTCCTGAGGCCCAGCTGCTTCGGTCTGGGAGGCCGTCAGAATTTCTGAATCAGCGGTAGTCAGGGGCTGCATAGGCGCCTCGCTGAAAAACGGAGAACCGGTGTCAGGCCTGGTTGAGGCCTCGGTAACTGGTCTTGGCCTTGGCTGTCTGTCCTTATCCTTGCATTTTTTAAACATTGCTGATGTCGGTTGATCCAACGGCATGCTATAGTTAAATTTTCTGTCAAAATAGTGCTGGGCGAAATCTGCCCGACGCTTAATTGTATATTTGTTGAACCTAGCACAAAACCGACAACCAGAGACGTCGTGGTCTGGGCCTAGGCAAGGAATACAATAAGAATGAAAATCCTTATGAGGTATTTGCTTCCCACAAGAAATGCAATTATTAACTTTGTCTGACATCGGTCTGAGGCAAGAAAAGTTTCCCCAATGGGGTACTTAGCTTTAGAGAAGACTTCGGGCTGAAATTCGATTCGAAAATCTCAGGAGCTGGCCGACCGGCACTTGCGAACTGCTTCTGCTTCGGGCACTGCGCGGCAAGAAAGACTGAAGAAAATGGTGTCGGCTGCCTCTTTTATACCCCTGTTGCACTGACATCAGGGAAGAAGCGACGACAACTGACGCCGGATCAAGGCTTTGGGATATGGCTGACTGCTGGACCACCTGACGACAGGATAATCCTAGTGTGTTGACTGCAGCAGCATAACACGATGAACATCTGGAAAAGGGAACCCACTACCTCAGGTCTGAGAAAATGCCTGTCCTCTCTGGCTACTGGTATGTGTAGGTAAGCATCGTAAAGGTCCAGGGTGACCATGAAGGCTTGAGGTAAAAGGAGGGGCAGAAGGGCTGGCAAGTTTAGCATCTTCAACTCTGACGCTTTTAAAAATGTACTTAGCCTTGATACCTCTGTGATGGACCTCCATAGTCCCCCTTTTTTTGGGACTAGAAACAGTTTTGAATATAAGTCAGTACACTAATGTACTTTTCATAGTCTCTCTCTCTGTGGCCCTATGACCAAACATCTTATAACAGGCTTAAATTAATCATCTTTATTCACTTTTTTTTTTTTTTTGAAGAATGAGGCCTGTACTCATGGGATAAAATCTTCAGGACCGATTTACCTTATATAATTTTACCTACTCTGTTGGTGGGAGGAAGAGGAGGAGGAGGGTTTCAGAGTAGGATGAGGTGAGATTTCGGAAGTAGCAGCAGGGAGACACAAGGATGAATCACTGCTCAATTTCTGGGTCTCAGTCCTAAGGGTGCTTAGGCCCTCAGATTTCCCCTTCTGATCTGCTTGCTATTTCCTCTTACACTAGCTTTTCTTATCTTTTTGGCTGTTTTCCTTTTCCCTGTCTCTGGTGATAAGGCCAACTAATGGCCTGGAGTTTTATGGCTGTTCCTAGGAGCTAGGTGTGAAACAGCTGCTTCACAGATTTTACAGTCTTTGTATTTTCTTCCAGTGTCGTAAACACTTGTTCCCAAGGGGATTCAAAGAGCAACTCCCTCAACAACGGAGCATTTAAGAGCTGCACTTGGCATGATTGTTTTCCCTTATATCCTTCATGGGTACTGGCAAAGCACCCCAGTGCCCATCCATGGCGGGTCTCCCAGCTAGCTCCCCCCCAGATGTATTCTGGTATTGTTGGGGCCGGTCATGGATCCCAGACTTCTGGGGGATCAGGATACCTTTTGCATTTGTCCAGGGGGAGTATTTTTTTAGTGTATGACCTACCCGCTATTTCTACTCCCTTAAGGCAACGTGGTTCAGTCTAGAGTGGGTGTGCAGTGAGAGCAAGTGGCCGCCTCAGTAGCTCAGCCAAGTCCACCTCCCACCTTACAGACCACACTTCCTCTGGCAACATCCTCAATCTCTGCCAAGGATCATCATATGGAGATGCTCAGGTACTGCCCTCCCCTGGGATAGGCATACCCATCTTCCTCCCTGCTGTTCTGTCAGTTGCCTGAGCCACTAATCAAACCTAGGTCATATTCAGAGGTTTATCGCCCTATGCCACCAGAGTGGCACCTGTGCTTTAGCATGACCTGGCAAAGGCTGTATCCTCAGCCAGGCATGTATTCAAATATGGCCACCCTGCAAAATGCGCTCACAACCATCCTCAACAGAATGCATGCCAACCTGAAAGATGAAGTGGCAAGGATCCAGCATCTTATTTCTCAGGGCCTTATCCTCAACCTCCCTAGGCTTGTCCTTCAATTGAGACCAAAGAATCCTTTGACACTTCAACATATGTGTTTGGCAATTTAAGTCCCAAAGGCCAGGATAGCAGAAGTGTAGACTTTCTTCCTGAAGCAGTCCAGTTTAATTTTTTCACAGTCGGTGGGAAGTGGGTTTTTGCTGGAACCCAATTAGACTCCTTCCTGGCATCCTGGGACATCATAGCTGGATCAGCAACTGGATTTTCTTTTGTTACAGATATTTGCAGGAATCCACCACCCTACATAATAATTCAGGCTTCCTAAGAGCAGGGGGATGGAAATCAAACTCCAGGGATTTACTTGTACAAGTATGCTCTAAGGCCTCTGTGACTGGAAGAATGTTTAAAGGTCTTGTCTTTGTTAGACCCAGAAGCTACATATCTTTTTGGGGCATAAGAAAACTGTTTTGATTCCCATTTTAAGTGACCCTTCATCTTGCTGAGGGTATCACCAAATTAGACCTTCACTGGTGGTTGACAGAGGACAGGCTGTTCAGAGTGTTTAAGCAATAGCTGATAAGGAACTGGTCTAGCAGAAATAAGCCAGTTCATTTGCCTCAGAATCAGACAAATCAGTTTTCACAGAGGAGAAATGTTACACTGTCATTTTTTTAAGCAATGACCCCTGATAACTAAAGCCTATCTGAAGAAAGCACAGGTTTTTAAGTAATAAAAAATGATCCTGGATCAGCTTGATTATGGTCTAGATGGAAGGCCTGGCATGGAGAAGAGTAAAGGATCCCTCCAATTCAAGCTGGGACAAGACGGTGAATGCCTAACATTTAGACAACTCTGACCTACATCAAAGGAGGGGAGGGAGTACTGCCTTGGGGGCCTCAGGATGTGGGCAGCAGTCTGGACCTCTGTCTATATTCCATGGATGTCCTTCCTCATAGACTAGAGCAGGGGATACTGCCTTCATCTTCTGTAACCACTATATGGGTACTGGAATGAAAAGCCCACACAGTGGCATCCAGGCTGATAGTGAAACTAAAAGCTCAGGACCATGTGCAGTCATCCAACTGCATATAGCAGCCTCGAGGGGCAACTTTGGAGGCTTTGTTAAAAATCAATTTCATAGTCAGGAGGCTGTAAAAGCAGCTTGCTTGTGTAACCTGATGGTCTTTGGACTCTAAAGAAATGTTGAAAGCCTGCCGGTATTTCTTTTTTTTCCAAGGGTACTCCTCAATTAACATGTGCTTTTGCAACAGGGTATCCATGGAAGACCTGACAGACTCCATAGTAATCCTGGACAAGTTTTTCTTGTCAAGATAGTTGTGGAAAAATTAGCTCTCAGGATGTGGTGGGCACAAGATGTAATGTTGTGTCTCATCCCCAGATATAACAAACACTGTGAAAGTCTTTGAGTAGAATTTGCTTTCCGAAGGTAATATAACTATTGTACTCAGTAACCACTTACATATATTGGCCCGACACTTGAAAATCTCTCACACATAAATGCATCTACAGAAACTACAAAATGATTTTCCCCAACAGCGTACTTACCTGTCCACTATGGAAGCCAGATTGAACCAACACTGCAAAATGTACCTGTCCTGCAATGCAGCAAAAAAGAACTGAAGATAGTGTGAGTGGTACTACAACAGATATTCTGAAGTCTAGGTGGAAGTGCAAGAAACCTAGCCTACAAAAGACAGGGTGCTAAATTCTGCAAGTAGAAATGGACTTGGGTCTTCTACAGCTGAAGTCCAGTGAATCATATGTAGAGCACCCTGCAATCTCAAATGTTCAGTAGCTTTCCCTGTAGATTATAAGCAACATTCATATGAAAGTAAACTGTTCTTTTACAGAATCCATTCTAACCTGGCCAAAGTCAAACAAAATGCTTGAATTAGGGCTTACAGCTGCACCAGATTAGTTAGAGCAATGCCACTGAATGCTTCAGAAAATATAAACTTAAGCACATCAACTGACACAGGTGTTTTACCATGTGTAGTATGCACACTTTTCCTGCAATGGCTAACATTAAAATGACCTGTTAAGACAGTTAGAACTACTGTTACAGTTTCTCTGACAGCCAGGCAATTCTCACAGTCATGAGTTCAAAGTCTGCTTCATACAACAGAATTCAGACCTAGATACTTAAATGTCTTAAGGAGTAATGTGTTTGTGTCACTCACTCTTCAGATTAGATGTTAAACAGAGGTGACCTACTCCCCCCCAACACACACATACACGCACACGCATGACTGAACAGTCAGAAGTTATATCTCCCTATGACACATCTCCTCAAATAATAAAGCAAAATGGATTAGGGTTACAAGCATAAAATGTTCTTTGCTAGTACAAAAGGGATGCTTATATTATGCAGGAAATGCTTCAGTTTTATCTACTTTCTCCTGAAGCGTCACACGTTTCTCTCCATAGTGTCCTTTACACTGCTACTTACCTAGCAATGCTCTCATTACCTGAGCACATACTCCTACACTTTAAATCACTACACAAATGTGCTTGAAAGATGCTGTATGTTCTTTACATTCTTTACAGTTCATATTTCATTTCCAGTTTTAAAGCGATTTGCTGATGTTTATATATACATTGTGGCATTTCAGTCAAATCCCACAATGTATTTTCCCACAGCCTTCATTAAATTTTTTGATCCATTTTTTAATAAAAAAAAAATTAAGCCTTTTTTTTAGTAAGACACGGAGCAAAATAATTTAGCTTTTTGTATTGTGAATTTATCCTAGGGTAACGTGCAGTACATCCATAGACTTTAATAGGCACCTTTGCACATGCGCGGATGTATGCAAAACACATTTTTACATGTGCTGACGTCAAGGAAAATACAGAACTCAAGTTCACTGCTAACAGTGCATGGCAAATGCATACTTTAAAAGTATTTTTTAAGTGAAGAAGAAGCTGTAAACATTCTTTCATGGCAGAAAGGTACTAGTTGTGTACAGCCATCAGCAAATTGTTTTAATAATATAAAAGTCAAATCTTTGAAGCACTCTGCAGAAATGTAACATAACAAGCTTTACTTTCTCTGTTTTGCATGTTACACTGCCTGTGTCTAAACAGCTTAAAGTAGGATTTGTTGGCCACTGCTGCATTCACAAAAGTTATTTTCATTTGAACCTGGAAGCCCAACCACACAACCTTGTGAACCTTTTTGTGAGAGGGCAAAGTTTCCCTCATTACACTACAGAAGACTGCATCCTCTGTACTAATCCAGCTAATGTAACTAACTCACTAATCCAGCTAACGTAACTAACTCGAGGTCTCCACACACCAGTGTAATTTATAATACTTGCAGTAGGTTCTTTATTCAGCTTGTCAACACTACCACAATCAGGTCCAAACAAGTATCAACTTTTACTTATACAATGTTATTTTTTTCCCTTTAGAAACAACTTTCCTGAACAGTTACCTTAGATTATATACCAGAGTAAAGGAACTGGCAGGCATCTGGAAGCCATATCCATAGCCCAAACTTTATGCATGTGTAAATGTATGCAGCTGTGCCTAATGTATCCCATGTTTCCTTGACGTAATAAACTCAGGGGAATAACTGGAATGAAATTCAGCATAACACTTTTTTATTTCTTTACAGGTAAGCCCACTGGACAAACTGTCTCTGTTCAGGGGTGACCTGGGAGCACTATCTAATTAAGACACCTGCTCAGAGTCACACTGCAGGCAAATGATGGTTGAAGGAATCAAACCCTGTACTCTGGGCACAGGAAGCAGCTCAGTGACAACTCAGAGCTTTAGTCCTCTTTGCTAACTGTCAGACTTTGAGGCTTGAATGGACAGAAAACAGCATCAACAGAGAAGAGGTATAGCAGAGGTCATGTGACTATGTACTATATGCACAAGTAAGAGGTGTGCAGTTTATTGGGAGCTTGAAGTCAAAACTGTGCTTGTTCAGGAGATAACATTTTTAGGAAGGGGCACAGAAAATGCTGCTTAGTTTTCACCTGTAGAGGATAAATATGAAAGAATGCAGCTGCTTCTTAAAGGATTAAGCAAAACTGCGCACAGTAAGGCTATGTTCCCAGTTTATAACACAAGGGCTAACATATTGCACAAAACTGTGAAAAGGTAAACCTGAACATGTCTCCATGGTGGTCAAGGTAATAATGGTCATTTGGGCCCTGCTTGTTTGTTCCTTCATGCATTAAAATGAGAACTCTCTAAAATACAAAAAAGATCTTTTCAGGAAACTCAACATTATTTCACTAGTGCAAAAATTACTCTAGAGAAAAAAGTTGAGACACAGAAATTACCAAAAGTGGACATCTCTCCTGTGCTCTTCTGATTATGTTTGGCACAGTGCTCACTGTAAAATCACTTGGATGAATGGAAAATGTCACAGTAAATAATGTTTTAGAGTTTTCTATTACATGACCGGAGCTGGAGGGAACTGTCAGCAAGCAGCCTGTCACACCATAGTAATTAAAATGTACTCTTAGCCAGTCTGACGCCTGGCCAAGCCATCTACCATGTGACTCTGGCAAAAATCCAAAGAGATATGACTTGCACTGCACAAAAGCAGCTTTGATTTTTTTTTCTAAATTTACTTACTCTGGAAGCAAGCTAGGCTTTCCTCAAGTTCAGGTCATTATCACCATAAGTGTTAACAAATTACTTATCAAAAAATTCTATTAACATACATCAGTTAATGTAAGACATATACCTGCATATGACTGTGATGTGGGGTGTTGTGACATCTATTTTCAGACATGGACGAGCAGCCATTTATAGGTTATATAAAACTCAAGGTT